>NW_024583178.1:124367-144757 GCF_018398535.1 Haplochromis burtoni | reverse complement strand
ACTTGGATTGTTTTGCCACGAGTTCCCAGCATGCAATGCGCGAAAGTCACGTGGTCTGTCGATCTCTATACCCATTTTTCTCTAAACAATTTGAAATTTAGACCCTGAAATACTCTGCAAGAAACCAAGAGGGTCTCCCACTCGGCAGGCCCTATTCTCCATTTCACCGAGTTAAAACAAATATGTCGTGGTCATTTAATTAGAAGAAACAGTAATAGTGTTTCACCCAGAGTTTTGGGCTTTCACAGCAAAACCTCACAGACGTCAGTGTTGTAGTTCACTCCGACTGGAGGTCCAAATGATTTCAGTGAATCCAAACTAAGAAATAAAATCAGAACAATCACATGTGAACACCATCCACCTTCAACCCACTATGAGCCTTCATATGAGACTAAATCACATAAACTACCTCTGAAAAATCATTGGATCTATTTGTACACATGTCGTATGGAGTCGTATTCCCCTCGTGTTATCACACAGCAACTAAAGCAGCTAGCAGCATGCTAAGATAACTAGCTAAAGGCTAGCGCCAGCTTAATCACGTGTTCAGTCACATATGCTGTGATGTGATGTACCCATAAAAGTGATTTGAGATTGGTTACCTGTGCAGGAGAAAAGACCAAAGACTAGTGATGTGTCCTGTGTGTCGAAGCTTCGATACCTGTGTCGGGTAATCTCGGCGAGTTTTTGTGAAACGCGTATCGAGGCTCGCTTTGATTACGTATGCAGTGACGTTCGAGGCCTCGCGGGCAGTCCGTACCATGTGACTGATTCAGGAACTGGCTCGCCGGTTCGCGCCAGATTCGAAATAAAATGGGCAGCAAAACACAGCTGATTTCCCATCACACTGTGTTGTTGAACAGATTACGTACGTGTTACATAGTTACTTGAGCATTTATTGTTCGATGGAACGAGCAAGGAAGAGATTTTTTTTTATCTCATCTCTTCTAATAAAGTATGCACACAGTAATAAATATCACGAATGATTAGTACCATAATATAAATAAACAACACTACATATCCTATAATCTGATTTCTGTCTTTTTTTTAAAAAGTGAAGCGCCACACACTAGTTTGTGTCATTATCCAGATGTACATAAGCACAATTACACAGTTACTAGGGGTGGGTTTTGATTATCGATTAAAATCGATACTTGGATAACGTCATATCGATTCACTAAAATCCTGAATCATTTTTTAAATATAAATTCATTTTGCCCGAAATGCCAGAATCTCAGGTTAAACCTCACAAAATTTCAACAACCACCAAACAGCTAAAGCAGTAAATGAGAGCAGGAACACGGATTCTGCACAGACATAAACACAAAGCACGGAGCCTCCGACGGATCTCTCTCCAAACAATATTGAGCGAACCAGCAGCAAAAGAAGATCCAAACTACGCTTCACATAAACATCGCCATGAATTCACTCTGACTTTTGCTGTTTTGTTTCCACCACAATAAAATCACACTTCACGCACAGCTGTCTCTCTCTCTCTGTACTTCAAGAACAGTTTCCAGTCTAAAAATCTGTTTTCTTCATTATTCGCTTGCTTATTACGCACAATTCTACCGTTGTTTACAGGCTGTCGGCCGCTTTTTTCCTTTTACTTAATTATGAAAAGAAAACCTAATTTCTGTCGTTCAATACTGAACAAATTTAAACTTTTTAAAATGATGCAAAATTGCAAACGCTCAGCTGTGTCTCTAATCAAACCTCTGTAACTTGCTCTGCTTCACTTCAGCAGCATCAGGTATGTCATATGTTGATCAATGGTTTCTTTCGTTTTTGATCTACTGCAGAATATTTTTTATAAAATCCCAGGCCAGGAAAATCGCCTTCATGTTTATGTGTTTTATCCTCAATCACTTTGACACAAAGGCATCTGCTGATGCTCACACCTTTGATAAAGTCTCCAAAGTGTCAGCTTTCTTTTTATATCTATAAAAATATACAAAATGTACTGATGCATGATCTGAATTATAATATTTCTGACTGTCTGAGGCAAAATTTCCCCACACAGCCCTAACAGTTACACTATCATACCAAAACCCTGTCCTGATAGTTTCCAGTTTCTCTTTTGTATCAGACATACTGAGACAATATTCGGGATAAATAACCACGAACACAATTTATTTATTCAGTTTAGAGGTTTACACATCACATTATAATCACAGAGCCCGTTTCACTTGAATCGTCCACTTGATGGCGCAGTAGAGCAAATGAAAAGCTCAGTTCATCACTAGGCTTCATCTCACCGTCACTACCAAAGACTGAAGGGGAAGTCCGTGAAAAAGCTGGAGTCAGGCTGGCGAGGCCATGATGAGCTGGGAACACTATTTAGCAAAGCCTAGCAGCTGCAGGAGAGTGAGTTTTCAAAATAAAAGTTGCTTTCTTCTTCTCTGAGGTTTATGTCTTAACAGCGCATCGTGCCTCAGCGCCACCCACTGGAGCCATGTCGCCGTGTGATTGGCAGATTAGACAGTTGCGATTGAACAGGTGTGCCTAATGAAGTGGCCAGCCAGTGCACAGTCAGCGGGGGCCTTTCAGTCAGTTAATGACATCACCAAGGACCACGCACGTTTACACTGTGGTGAGCATGTTTCATTCTGCTTGCAGTGTGCTCATGCAACCTCTGTAGCTTTAACGTTCATACCCCAACTGTAACTGACAAACTTTGTTCTAAATATACTAAAATTAAACACGTGAATTACTTCGCATTAATCTGTAGTATTTTTTACTGTTGCCTGCGCTCATCTGTAAGATTTTTTCCTGCTTGTTTCATCTACCCAGTTTTGTTTTGACCATTACCAAACCTCATTTCTGCTTCCTTTGAACTCTGTAAAAACCTTCATTCTTCACTTTTCTGCACTAATGGAGAAAAGAAAATCTTACGCCTTCTTCTTTTTTGTTAATAAAGACGACAGAAGCAGCAGCTCTACAGCAAATCCTCAGTTTATTTCCTGCACATTTAAAAGCAAATAAAAGAACAAGCTCAGATCTCTGAATTACAGCCCCCATCATTTTAGAAAAACAGAAACATAACAAAAACCTGTCAGCTTGGCTGCTTGTGGATGTGGGAGCCTCAGTGAACAGCTGTCAACTTCCATATCCACAAAAAGCTTTACAGGAAATGACATCTCTGCAGACCAGGAGCCTCATCTGACGCTCAAGCCCTGCAGAATCTGATGCCCCCTAGTGGTACAGTATACAAACCCCACCCCCCTCCCCTTTAATCCCAATCTTCGTCTTGAATAAATTAGCTCGGTAAATTTGCTCTGAAATCAGCTTAAGTCAGCCAGTATTTACACCAGTGCTTCAACATTTTTCTGATCTGCACAGGCTGCTTGAGGAGAGAAGCCAGAAGTGAATAAAAACGTACAAACGGAAAAGGTAGAAAACAGGCACACGTGGAGAGGACCCGAACCGTTCAGTTTGTTAGATTCTTATGAGGAGTCTTTACCCGTCATCTTCTGAGCCAGAGCCCGAAGCGAGCGCAACAGTGCTGATGAGTCCACCTGACGAGACACTCGGGTCTCCACTCGCAGGTCTGACGTAACATCACGATGCAGATATTTCACAGGGCGAGCCGGGAGAACCATAACATCCGATTTCACAAAACCTCATGAGTTGCGTCTCATATGTTAAAATACTCATGTTAATGAGAGAAAAGAAAGTCGCTTTCATGCATTGTAATGCTTAAGGCTGTAACTAGATTATTCTTGCTATCGATGAACCTGCTGGATGATGGTTACTCCCCTCAGAGGCTCCCAGAGACCAAGTTAACCATTTCACATGATTTAAAGAAGGATAAGCAAAACATTTTCTGCCTAATGAACTTTTTCAGATTCCTAAATGAAAACTGTTCTAAAAACAGGACTTGGACGATTTTCGTTGACAATAACAGACTTTACGCTTCACAGCACAGAAAACTCAGAAGCCTTGTCGAGAAAGAATCATGGCCAAAAATTTAAGTGGCATAAATTTTGTGTTTCGCACATTTTCTTTATGATATGGTGAAGAAAAATCATAAGAACTAAATGAGTTTAGTTCCAACTAAATCAAATTCCTGCAGACTGTGTTTACAGCGTAAACAACATAACGTGCTGATATCAGCTTCTGAGCCAAATGCTGATTGATGGTGATCCGTTCCTGCCTCAGAGCTCCACATTGATCCGTTTCTCCGCTTCTGTCTGTCCACCTAACAACTGGCACACTCTCTAACATGATGGAGCTTCGTGTCACCGTTTCCAGCCCATGACGCTCTCCCGGCATCATGGGCTGGAAACTCTGGATTTTAATACAATTGAAAATCTCAAAAAGTAGAAGGACAAGCAAAAAACTCAAACGGATCAACTTCACGCACAAAGTCAGCAGCACATCGTCTGCAAAAATGATTTGGCTCAGAAGCTCAAAAGTCCAGCACACCACAGAACTGCAGGAGGAGGTTCGTCACTGTAAAACTGAAGCTTTGCATAACTTTGATTTAGTTGCCAAAAACCCCCGTGGAACATGAGCATGACTGCTCTTCACTATATCACAGTAAAGTAAAACACGCTGAGGCAGCACACAGTATGAACGTTTGCGTCACAGTGACTGTGATGATGGCGGGCAGCCGGTCACAGCCTCTGTAGCACAAGAAACTCAGCAGCTGCTGGATGTCATGTCGTCCATCTGTCTTATCAGGCAGATAATCAATATCTCCATATTCTCTCTCAATAATTAGCTGCCTGCTGAAATACACGCTTAATCAATTACATAAGGAGAAACTAGAGATTAATGCCTGGTGAGTTTCTGGAGATCTACTCGTACCACCTCCTACTGGCCACACTGCATTACTGCGGCCTGTTTCTTTTCTGTGCTAAACCAAAACAATATTTCATCATTGTTAGACAAAGATTTGGACCTTTTCCCCCTAAATATAACATGAGCATTGAAACGTTAGCTCAAAACGTCAGTTACAGTTTAAGAAGGACGGCACTGATAGCTGACCGACAGGATCAGACCACAAAAAAAAAAAAACAAAAAAAACTGAGTATCTGCAGAAGGGAAACTGAGTTACTGTGACTAAAGGGTGAAACACAGAGGGACAGCAGACAGAAGGGAAGCAGATTAAGTCTACAAAATCCCAACAAAACCAAAAATTATGTGCAGACAAAATCAACGAACAGAGAAAATATACAAAAAAGTCAAAAACAACAAAACTGCATCTGTTACTGTAGCTCCTCCACACATCAGAGCAGGGCTGCAACCAACCAGTGTTTCTACTCTGAACCAGTAACTTGAAAGAAGAGTCGAATTAGACAAAAATGATTCTGATCGTTTCAGCCGTGCGTCAGTGTGCGAGGCAAACAACACAATCAATACTGTCTCACAATGATAATGTCAGCAGTTGTACTACCAAGGCTTAAAAAAAATCTGATCTTTGAAGAAAACCCATCAACCTTCAGAGAAAACAAACGCCCAACATGCCTGTTAGAGGATGAGCCTCCCCACATCTCTCTGTGACAGCGTCAGAAAAAGTAATCGTTAAACAAAAGGGGCTGCAGTGTGTGTGTGTGTGTGTGTTCAACAGTTTTTAAGCTGAGCCAGCCATCGCTGTGCTTGGCACTGGTTCAAGTTCCTCAGCAGAGGGCAGAGTGTGCTCACGGTGGAGCTCTCAGCCCGCCGCCTCCTCTTCCTCCACGGGTGGATGAAATTTTTGTTGAAGTGACGTTTGTCAGCCGTCACTCGTCTGAGCCGGCCGAGCGTTTCTGGTTCCTCTTGCGAGGAGATCTTTTGGGAGATGCTTTGTCTGAAGGAGGAGAAGATGTTAAGAAGGTGAATTGTAATTTTTTTTCTGAAAACAGAGCAGTGATGCCACACACCTGCAGGTTTTATGTTCTCAGAATCAGGCCAAACATGAGGTCAGAACATGCTTAAAAAACCAAAAAAACCAAATGTGTCTTCCAAAAACATTTCACTGAAGCTTTCTCACACATGTATTATTTACAGTGGAGACTCCATCAACAGGTTTGAGGTTTTTATTACATCTGACAAGCAAACTAAGGAACTTTGAAATAATTACAGCAGTGTGTAGGGGGAAAATGACCACACATGTAATGTGCGACTAAAAGTATTTTACACCTGCAACTCGACTCACAGATGACTTGGGTTGACTGCCTTTTGTATAAAAATGACTGAAAGTTGTAACTGAAGACTTTAGAGGATTTTATAACATCTGTAACAGTAATGAAAATATCACAGGTATGACAAAAACAAGCAACGGGATCACTAACGTCTTCATGTTTTCCAGATACTGGAGGAGTTTGCTGGGTTAAGTAAAAATGAAAGAAGGAAAATCATTTTTATAGCCAACATCCAACCAAGCAGCTGCACCACAACCCCGCTTACTGTGACCACCACTCTCTAAGACCAACTTTCACACACAAGGAAGAATGCCAAGAACCAGATGGTCTGATCACAAAACAGGTGAATAATGTGACGTGATGTCAGTGGGAAACTGTGTTTAGTTTAACTTTCTGCAGTTTCTCACTAACAGATCAGAACATCTGGAACACCAGGAGTGGGAGAAGAACACTAAACACTCCAACATCAGGACCAAAGTTGTGTTACAGACACACAAACACACGACATGCAGCAGACCTCACCTCTGCGACTCTGCACTGAAGACGCAGGAAAACATGAGAGCAAGGAAAGCAGAGAGAGGAGGAGAAAGAAGGTGAGTGATCCTCGTGCTCAGTCAAGGATTAAGATCATTCTGAAACAGCAGGTGAAGCAGGAAGAAAGAACAGAGCAGCAACAGCAGCAAATATCCTGAACCTGTTCATATAATAAACTCGAAAATGTTTGGGTGCGGAGAGAATCAGCAGCTCTACAGACGTCTGCCAACCTCAAGAGCTGCACAGGAAGCAGAGAGGTTGCAGGGACCCGTGATGAAAGCTAAGATGTTTAACCTGGAGAAATCTATGAACCTAAAAGTAGTCCAACTGCCTAAACTAAGCATGTACTAAGATATGAAATTAAACACCATCTGTGCAAGCACTGTTTGAAACCTGAAATCTCCTCCTCCTATAATCAGGTTGTATTTTAAATATCACTGAAACGTGTGGCTCACTGCAAACACATGATGTCCATGTGGTCCAGTGCTCGTGTTACTTCACTCTAAAACAGCCAACATGCTACTGTTCTGCAGAGTCACTTCCATATTTAAATGGTTAAAGCTCGTGTAGTCTTTTGTTTAATTAAAGGAATTAAATGTAATTTTGGTGAATGTTTTCAATGTTACAAAAGATACACCTGCACGCGTGACTCAGCTGATTCTGTGAGGAAGAAAAGCTTAAAAGGTGCTCTGAGAGGGAGTGTTCGATGAAGCTGACAATCTCATCTGAGACTTGTGGTGTATAAACAGTTGGATTTCTGTGTCTGCAGATAACAAAGTGCATAAAAAAGAAAGCTTGTGTGCGAGCTGATGAGGTCACAGGATGTGTGCGAGGAGTACGTACTGATCTGGTTCAGTGTTTCTGGGGGGATCCAGCTCAGGTCGACGTCGTTGTGGCTCGAAGTTCCCGTTTCTACCTTTGGAGCTGGACGCCGCCTCTACAAACAAACACAGAATGAGCTGTCTGCTTTTTTTTGTGCTAATGACACCAAATCAACCTCATGTAGCTCATGCTTTGGCCAAAAGCTCCAAAGAGTTTAAGTCTGTGACAAACACCGGCAGATCCTGATGTAAAAAACACTAGCTAAACCATCAAAGGGTTTATTTTTCCCCTCAACTACCCATTTCTTTAAAAACAGTTTCATCTGATGGTATCTGCACCTTTCTGGACTCCAGCAGCTGGTGAAGGCCTACAACCACGAGCAGCCCAAGACCTGACAGGAAGACATACATGAAGATCCTGGCAGAGAGAGAGAGAGAGAGGGTGGGTTTATGGACAAATGCAGGCAAAGGGGGAGGAAAAAAGCCAGATTGGGTGTGTATATATGCATGCTTACGTCTCTCCATCAAGCCCATCCTCTCTCTCAGTGATGGTGACAGTCTGGTTAAACACAGCATCCTGGAAAACGTTTCCCTGTAGGTGGGAAAAGAATGGATGAGAAATGTAAATAAAGAAACAAACGCAATGGTGGAAAATAATGGCTACAGATGACTTTTTCCTACTTATTGTCCCAAATTTCCACACAGAATCTGATTTGTTACATCACTGACATTAGAAGAGCTTAAACCAGTCATGCTTACACTGCTGTCCTTGTAGTTGAGGTTGATGACGAGTCCGAATGGCCGCCCACCCATTGGCTCTGCAGGGATGAAGGAGTACTCAAAGGTGGCCTGTCTGCTGGGAGGAACCACGGTGCCGAGCTGGAGAGCGGTGAAGTTCTGGATGTAGAACTGGTAATCCTGAAAGGGGACAACAGGACAAATTTAGAGAGAGATGAAGCTACAGCTATGAATATTTGTTACAGCTCATTTTCTTACCTGTGGGTAACGGAAAGAAGCATCCAGAGACTCTACGATGAAGTTCTCCGACCCTTTGTTAGTGAAGCCAAGAAGGAACTTAACGATGTCGTTGGCTGGGAAGTCTAGAGGAAGGATGGCATGAATCAAACGGGGGTTTCAATACAGGAAAATCTAGAAACTGCTGAATGAAAACAAGAGGGCGGATACACAAAGACATTCACCGTCTCCTTTGACAAACAGGATGGTTGTGTCAGCGTTGGGGGAAGCCTTCACCTCTCCAACCAACGCTTCCTCCTCTTCATCTTCTTTTTCTTCCGTCTAGATAAGCGCACATGTTTAGGTAATGGGACAAAGAACAGGTTCACGTTTATCACGGTACAGTAAACAGCGAAAACTTGCATCATCTATGAAAACATTTCTACAGCCAATTTAATCACTTACCAGTTCTGTGTTATCATCATCTTCCACTTCTGCCTCATCATCCTCTTCGTTCACGTCGTCCACCACGTCTTCATCTACAGCCTCAGCCTCCTCATCCTCAGTCAAATCCTGGGCACTTGCCACTGGTCCTGACAGAAAGTATGGGAATTTTTACCAAGCCTATAAACACAATCTTTATTTCACGTAATGGTTCAAAGACCCCGGAGCAGCTACAGAGGTCTGATATTTAAAGCACATCTTCAGTTCACCAATGAGCTCCGTGATGGTTGGAAAAATGGATGCAAGCCTAAAATTGACCACAACACAGATATGACTTTTTACTCCATCAATGTTCTTCTGGTACCTAAGACTACATGGTTCTCAAACTTGTTGCACGGTGTGCTTAAGAACAATTCAAGCATAGCCTGGAGAACAGATCCAGACCAAGCTAAACACCGAGCTGCAGCATTCACTACAACCTAACAACTTGGAAATTACAAACTCTACTTTTGGTGGTTTAAAACTTGGGATGATAGATTTTGTTAAGGTAACATCACACAATCTTTCAAAGGTAGATAAAAGCATCAAAGTCTCCATGTAAATATATTATAAACAAACAAAAACAGTTCTACATTTTCCAAGACGGCCATCATCTCAAGATCTAAGTCAAGTGAAGAAGGCAACTGGACTTTACTTCTCACCCAAGAGCCATCTTTAGTTCTAGAACTAAACGGTAGCGAGTCACATGTATTTAAACCTTACTGGCATTTATGGTCACCACACTGGTTCACTGGTTGTATCAAGCGCAAACTGTAACTTGAAGGCACACGGTACTCGCCACAGTTCTCTCCTGAACTGGTCTGCATCAGTGCTGGTGTAAGTGTAGAAGTTTCTGCTGTTTCAACATCTGCTGTAATCAGGGAACCTTTGAACTGTGGTATTGATATACAACTAAAAACTTAGTTTACAAAAACAAAAAAACCAAGTTGATCGAACAGTTTTCTCTTCCACCCAGCTGGCTGCACATGGCACATTACAAAAGTTAAGAGAAGCATGAAAAACTGAAATGATGCCCAAGTGTGGCACATGCCAGCAGTTGTGACGTCAGTTTGGGCTTGCATCGCGCAGAGAGATGACAATGGAGAGAGAGCATAACCTAGGCTGCACCACACCTTTCGCCCCATGACAGCTGGAACAGTCGTCTGTTGTCCAGTTCAGTGTGGATGGAGCCCGCGCTGAACTGGATAAAGAGTTAAGAAAATTGACGAATAACACTAGCATGCAAACATTTTTGAACATTTAACATTCAGATCTGCGTGAAAGCAAATACCTTCGTTCAGCTCATCAGTGCAGTCACACCCTGTCAATTAGGGTGCAGCTATCCACTTGTTTAAAAGCTTATCCAAATGAAGGCAGCATACCCCAGCTAACAGAGTCAGACACTGACACACAAGATCATTTTAGAGTCACCCATTTGCCTGACATGCATCTATTTGGGCTGCAGACTTCTCCATCCAGGATGCTCCAACTCAGAACCTTCTTGCTGTTTTGCAACCATGATAACCAATGCACCACCATGCTGCCTAGTTTTATGACTCCTGACAGCGACCCAATAACACAGTCAGGTTAGTCCCACTACTTCCCCTCACTCTGTCTGCATATACACAAGGCCAGGGATTAACCAACACATTAAAATGAAACTTGTTACAACATTATTAACCGTGATAATAATGATGTGCATAATATCCACACAACACCAAGTTCTTGGTTAGACTTTGATTACAAATATCAATACCCTAATGTAAAGTTTCTATTGTTAAACTCTCTAAAAGCGTATCCACAGGCGCGTGATGTAAAAACAGTGTTGCTTAAAAGAAATAGGAAGCCAACACGTCCGTTTCGTCATGTAAACGCCGAACTAACCCACAGCTTACAATCACAGCCAACAGGATACGATCCAGATAACTTAATCGGCCTCAAACACCCGTTCAGCTGCACAGTGTGCAGACCAATTGAGTAAATAGGCCACACTCTTACAGACTTAATTATCTACTTACATTAATTAAGCGGGCATTTGAAGTAACAGTCACTCTGTGATTCAGTTCTGCGGGGTTAAGCTAAGTAAGCTAGCGTAGCAACAAAAGTAACTTTACCCTGTTTTTCAGCAACTTTCACAAGTTTTGTTGAGTACATCATATTATGTGTGGCAACTCCGAGGCTCCGTTTACACAGAGAGGAAATAAAGGAGCTGAAATAAAGCAGCACGTTAACTGAACCTCTTAGCTTCCCTGCTAACAGTAAGGACACGTCAGTCTAACCAGGCGTTTAAAGTACCTTGACGTGAGCTACCTTACACTAAATTACACTAAACAATAAGAGGCATTTGCGAAAACGAAATCCACCATGGAGATATCCCTCTAATTGCCCCACATTTACGATGAATCCCTTCATTTTTATATACACGCTTCACTTCAACCAGCACGCTTAATGGAGAGCGGCCTTCCCCTTTCCCCACAGCAGCTACTTAGCTCGACAGCTAACACTTCTTTTCCCCCTAAATCGCTGCGCTTTTCTTCGTATCTTTACAAACAGACTTACCTTTGATAAGGAGAGTCGCCGGAAAGGCTAACAACACCAGTAGCAGAAGTTTCGGCAGAAATTTCATCATTTTGAAGTCGAAATCAGTGCGTTCTCATTCAGCGTCGGTCAGGCTGTCTATGAGCGTCGCTGTACTGCTTCCGTTACTCTAACTATGACGCATGCGCAGAAGTCACGGTGGAGTTTGTGGCGTGGCGTCAGCCCCCTTTCAGGTCGCAGTTGTGTTGGTATAAAAATGGTTAGACACGGTTGAGAGTGTTAAGAATAATATAACTTTTACAGAGAACAGCTGACCTGAGTTGTGGACTTTCTGCTCAAGTTGGGGAAGTTTAGGAAGCACGAATGCAAAGGAAACAAAACCGGAAGTGAACACTGCCGAGAAAAAAAACAGAATAAAAACGAACTTTAATTGATCAAGTGCTGAAAGAATGACCTTTCTTCATAACTTACATTTCATATTTAATTCTAAGAATGAATAATAGTACTGTTTCTTGTTGCAGATATAAACAAACTGGGAGTTTCTACGAAATGTCAGAATAAATTAGCAGATGCAGCTAGAACGAAAACTTGTTTCTGATGCTTTAAAATGAATGTCTAATCTTTTTAAATTGTTTTCTATTAATAATACTAATTCTTTATTTAAAAGGGACAGTGCAGTTTAACGTAGTGTAAGTATAAAACTGATGTTCTGCGCATATTGCTAATTTCCAACTATTATTATCATTATTATTATTGGTATTGTTGTTGTTGCTGTTGTAGCCACAAATTGCGTTCAAACACGTACAATTCAGTCACGTACACATCCAAATCGCAATATGCAATATATACAGATGTTTTTTTCTTTGTTTTTTCTGTCAATGCGCACTTTTCTCCTGTTGTATGTTCAGCGTTATGTTCCACAACAGATATGGGAAAAAGAATGATAAAAGTAAAGAAAATATTTTTTCTTTATGAATTAGCATCATCATATTTTAATGGCAAACTCTTAATCTGACTGTTTATAAGATTTATTACGTTTTAATGCCACTTATAAAAAATAATTTTATTTTTATTACAATTTATTTGAAAGTCCTTGTCACTGCATGTTGTTTTGCTACTTTAGACTTTCCTCTGTTTTACTATCAGACTGTCAGTCATCTGTGCAGCACTTTGAACTTCACTAACCAGGATGAAAGGTGCTGAACAGTTAGTAAGTAAAATTTTGTTTTATTTATTTCTAGATAAAAGATCACAACGTGCTTCACACAGAGATAAAGTATAAAACAAAAACAGATAAAAGTTAAAAAACAAAAACAATACCACTACTAATACACTGTATGCATGTATATTCTGTAACCATTTCAAAATTTCCACATCATCTCCTGGTACTTTAACCAGAAGTGAAACTCTTGACGTCAAGATTTATTTATTTTGATTTTTTTAAGAGTGTCCTTGCATTCAACTACCTCACACATTCAATGGCAAGATAAACCAGAGCTCTTGGAAAAAGGCTGCAGAAGCACGCTGTCAGGGTTTCTGGATCTTTGACCTCGTGTTTTGAGTTTTGTGGTTTTCACAATTTATTGTTGGGTTTATTAGGTAGCTTACATTCAAGTGTTATATTATTTAGTCTTTTGGGTATAGCATTTCCAGTGCTTCTGACTTAGGTATTTATGTTTCTTAGCTCCTTGTTTGATGTCTCCTAGTCTCGTTTCTGTGCATCTTCTGACCCTTTTTTTTGTGGTAGTCTTGTGTTCTGTTACTTCCTGTCTTACTTTCCTTAATGTCACATGCTTTAAGTTCTTGTATAGTTAGATTCTGCTCACCTGTGCTTCTTTCCCCCAGATGTGTCCTCTGTCACTAATGACCTTATGTGTGTATTTAAACCCTCAGTTTGCTTCTTTGACATGGTTTTCAAACATGCTGTATGTCCTAGTGTTTCACACCTTTGATGGCTCAGCTTTATGCTGTATTTGCTGCACTTGTGTCCACATATTTAAAGTAATTATTCGGCTGAGCTGATGTCTTATTTTATTTATTTTTGCTCCCCCCAGATTAGATGTAACACATGTAATACATTTTAAAAGTCATCATTGCACATTTTTAGAAATATTTTTGTCCATGAAAGGTGATGTGACACAACAGCTAAATATCTGCTGTTGGCATCAGTAAACGTCTCACTTTCAGAGATGCAATAACAGGATCCGAGTCATATTTCTAAATAAGATGAACTTTTCTGTTGACTGTTTATTTGTTTTTTATTTCTCCCATATGGAACACACTGCAATTATCACATGGCAAAACAGGCCGAGATTGAATGATCCATAATTTCAAATAATATGTAAATAAATTTAGTAAAATCTGTGATGATATACTGAGTAAATAAGAAAAAACTGTGACATTAGAAGCAAAAAAATCATCAAAGCATGAACCAAAAACAAAAGAAACAGCGTCTCTTCAAAACTTAACACAATCAACACATGAATATTCAGTAAATTATATTCTATTGCATCTATTTTTATGAAATAAAACATACAAAATGCAAAAATGCTTTCCAGCTAGAATGACAAATCATGGCTGAGTGAAGATTTATTCAGTACATGACCGGGATGCAATCCACACAGCAAGACAAGAAACCCCAAAAACACGACTTACTGGATACACACAAGAGTAAAATATAACTTTCCCAAACGTGGACAGGAGCCCGTGTATCAAAATAGTCTGCAACGTCCAGAAATCTCCAGTCCGACGTACTTAAACAGTCTCTTCAGATTTCAGGAAATATAAACTTTTACTGTGTGCAGAGATATTCAGACAGCATGACACGAGAAACAGAAAGACACAGTGTGTTAGTTAAGTCCTTTACAAACACAGAGGTTACTGCTGCTGTTTAAAACCGATGATCTGTCGGTGGTTTGTCGACAGGTTACTGTACATCAGAAGTCAAAAACCAAACCACACTCCCCTGAACATGAATTAAACCCGGGATAAATAAATGCTCAAACTCGAGGTTTCTAAACCTTGTTCCTGTTCGCCTGCCCCACTCCTTCCTTTTGGTTGCATCACTGCTAAGAAAAAAGTATTTTCTGACTTTTCATTCTTTCCTTTTCATTCTCGGGCTCACGTCCAGAGAGAAGACAGATCTAATTATTTTCATTCCCTGCTCCTCTTCTTCTTTTTCTGCATCCTTTCAAATGAAAGTCTGCTGACAATCTGTCGTTTTCTTAATGCCAACAAAACCCATAAAAAGACCAAAAACCATCAGTGTCTCAATTCATCTCTCTGTGCTTTCTGGATTCCCTTCAGATCACATAAACGTGTCAGCATGTGACCATATTTGTTTCATTAGTGGCATCGATGGCTGACAGAGCAGTATTTGGGCTCGTCCAGGTAACTTTGGTTTAATCCTGGCTTTTCAGAACCACAGACCTGCTCTGGAGCAGGTCGTGTTCGACATTAGAGATCAAGAGATATCTGGAAAATAGTGTCAGGGAGGTCCTGGGAGGTCCCTCAGACCTCAGTGCGCAGATAATAGGGGGTCTGTTTCATGGGTGTCGCTCCCTGATGAGCAGCACTTATTCTTCTATGCATCTTAATAATGGTCTTAAAACAGGACAACTCGTTGTACTTGTTGACATCATATCAAGTTTCCATTACGCCAACATTTAAATTCAGTTTTCATTTGTATTCTTTATTCTGGTGGTGCCAGAGTGAAGCAGTTAAAAAGATCCCAAGTTCATCTCCAGCCACAGACACAAAACCAGGAAAACCCTCCAAACAAACCAGCTACCTGCTGTGGGGAGCCTTCTGAATAAGGGAGAAGCTGTAGGCAGCATTTTCCTTTTATTTTAAAGAATAAAAACTTAAACTGTCTTTCTCACATCTGAACACGAATTCAATAAGAACAGGAAATCCATCAGATCCACTCTGTAGTGAGTGAGTTTGATCAGAGCACAGGGACACCGCGTCTGATGAGAGGAAATTTGGTTGAGGGTGGAGAAACCTGCCGATGGAGCAGCCACTGTTGGACCTGCTGGGCTTTTTTATTGATCTGTTTTTGTTCATCTGGGATTTTGTCTTGTGAGGGTGGAATAATCAACTTAATCTTTTTTTGGTTTGTTCTGTTATTTAAAGTCATTTAAACTTAAAACATTTTGGACAAAAATGCAAATTAAAAATGCAAACTGTAGAACGGAAACATTTCATAGTAGGTAAAAGGAACAAATGTAATCTGAATATTTAAAAACTGACCCGAGTAAGAACCTTTCTCAGATTTGTTTGCCTTTATGTTTAAGGAGCATCTCCTCTGCAGCGTGTCGATGTGAGCTGACTGCAGTGCCTGTTAGGATTATTTGCCAAGCAGTGACTTATATCATGAGTTATGAGTCTAATTAGCAGTTTTCAACAATGAACAAGAACTTTGATTCGGCTTATCTTCATGTTCATTTGAAGTATGAAACATTTATGAGTCTTTTAAGTGGATGTAGTGAGATTACAGTCAATTTGTTGTGGATTAATCGACATGTGGAGCTGAAACGAGGCTTTGTGGTCTTTTCCTGGGCGTTGTTGGCAGTATTAAAAACACAGACCACACCCAGAGCTGCAGTTTGGGAGTCTTGTCTGAATTCCTGTTGTATTATAAACTAGATTAATCCTGCTCATTCCTTCTTCATTTCCTCTTCTAGTTTGTCACAGGTGATTAAAAAGTTACACGTTACTTGTTTCTAGTCTCTCTCACCGCTTCTCTTCATGCATCCTTCTGTCGTTCGCTCCTCTACTTCTATATTCTCATAAAACATGACAGCATGCTAGATTTATCCCTCCATCTGCTTTTTTCTCTTCATCCACCGCTCATCAAAAGAAAATTCCCCTTCAGGTCAATTATTACCTGATATCACCGGCTCATGGTGTTCAGTGCATTGCAGCGCTTAGTGTAAAACTACAAAGGTTTATCTATCTTTTATCTATCTATTAATTTTTTTTACACCAGACAGTTCTGCCCAATAGATTCTTAAACTTTTAATGCCTAAATTAAAAAATATATATTTCAGTGCCACTTAAAGAAGAACCATGAAGCTGCTTGTGGTTCATTTCCAGCTCAGATCCCAAACCTTTCGTTCGGTGCACTTTCACTCTGTTTCAAACCATATACAGTAACTTTGAGACGTGACCAGAGCCTCGAGGTTACTACTGATGCTGATTCCGCAGCTGCTTTCGGACGGACATGGATGAAACTCCAGGAGTTTACAGATTTGAGTTCAATGTAATAATTTAAGAGCTGTGTCAAAAAAAGTGAAATTGATTTCCATGACTTTGCACATATTTCTGGACAGTGCTTCATAATATTTTGCGTAGATTTTTTGTAAATTTCTTTTTTTTTTTTTAACATAAATGCTAATTTTACAGAACAAGAAGAATAATTTTGGAGATACTGTAGAAAAGGCCTGAATGGAGCTGAAGTAGATGTATTTTCCAATAAGCGATGGACCTGATAGACGTATCTGTGTCCATCAGATACAGGAAAGGCTTCCCCAAGCATCCAGACAGCCCTCTTTAATCATAGCGCACCCTGCTCCGCTGCACTGCATCCTGGTCAGTTTCCTTCACCTTTAAGTGCAGAAACTGCTCTTTGATTGGCTGTTGAGCAGATGTGTTTATTCTCAAAGAAGCTGCAGCTTTGTAATCCATCACGTCTAATTAAAACCCATTAAACTTATTTTTTTAAACATAATTTCCTGTTTTTAAAATTGACCAGAACAGTCTAACAATCTATCACCTGTCTTTCCCGTTTCCCATAACACTGAAAATATAAATGAGCCCTGAAATGCAAAGAACATCACCAGCTGCTTTTATAACGCTGAAGGTGGATGTAACTGTGAATTTCAGCCCCGTCTCACTTCATCTTCTCCGCTCTCTCTCACAAACTCGTCTTCCTCTCCGCTTTAGTTGCAACACTCCACGTAGTTTGCCGGCAGCATGCCGGACTTGCCGGTTCTCTGCACGGTGCCGTACATCCAGCCCTCGTCAATGGGCTGAGCGTTGATGATGACGTCGCCGTCCCTGAATGAGACCTCATCGTGATCTTGAGCCGCGTAGTCATACAGCGCACGGTAAACACGCTGCAAAAAGGCCGAGACACAGATTTCAGGGTTTCAGGGATTTTGTTCTCAGGGAAAAAAAACTTTAAATTTATACCAAAAAAAAACTTTGTTGCAGAAGAGTGTACCATGGTGCCTGAGTGTGGAGGAGAGGTGACAGATCTGACAGATGACATGCTGGTCTGATGCATGTAGCCGTGATACTGCTGCTGCTGCTGCATCTGGACGCCCTGATGGTACGCTCCAGGGAGCACAGGAGCTGGGTGAGAGACACAGAAACACAGAGAGAGAGAGGCGTGAGAGCAAATAAGTTGAAAACTCTGTTCTGCTTTCTTGGAAAACCTCTGTTGCTGTGAAACTCTTTGTGAAATGTTAACAATAAAACCCCCACAGTGACCTTCATGCACAATCCTGCGAGGAGACAGTGAGTTAGTTTAATCTGTGGATCAGAGACGGGAAACATAAGTCGGCCCATGCGTTCACCCTGCTGTGAGGAGGAAACAAAACCGAGGGGGAAAGATACCCGGAGTTTCAGCGCTGCTGCGGTCCCAGAGGTCAGAGGTCAGCGAGCTGACAGACTGAGCCTGGCTGTGGGTGAGCGACTGCTGGGAGTGCTGCCTGCTCAGCCTGCGGTCAGCTCGCTCTAACAGCCGGCCACCACCGGAGGGCAGCGCGGGACAGAAGTAACAACAGGAAAAACAAAGAAAACATCGCTAATAAGAACAAACACAGTACGTAACAGCATGAGCATATCAGCTATTTCAAATTATAACTTATGGTTCTGTTAGTTTTCTTTTTTTGCTATTTTTAATTCAGTTTAGTTTCAGTTAGTTTCCAGAAGGGGGGGTTACTTATTTCAGCATACAGTGTCAACACTCTGTCACATATGATTCTAGTAATAAAACGCTACATGCAAAAAATGTTTCCTTATGTTTGTTGCGCAGACCAAATTTCACCCAAATGATATTTTAATTTGGTTTCATAAGCACACATTATTTTTCCATTTAGCTGCTTTTTAGACATGTTTTTATTTCAGTAAACTGAAATGTTTTAACGCTCATTTTGGGTGTTAGTTGCATTTCCATCAACTATATTTACTTGGATTTTATCCAATGCATTTTGCACAACATGGTAATGGCAAAGCTTCAGTCAGGATGTTGGCTAACAGGATCAACGTGCTGGTACTAACTATAACCAGACTCTTGCTTAAATGTATTTTTTGTTTAAACTCTGGAAAGCTTGAGTTGAAGGCAGCTGGACTTACTTTTAGGTGCTTCTGTCAGGGACCTGGATCTGGGTGGCTGTGGCTACAATGTAGCTGCCATCACCAGTGTGTGAATGGGTGGATGACTGCATGTGTAAAGCGCTATACAAATACAGGTCATTAAATAATTTTGTGTTGCTGAAGATGGCTTCAAACTAATTTAATGGAATGTTTAGGTCTTCAGGCTACTAAAAATTATGGTAAATGGAATGATATAAATATATATACACATATTATACTGAGTACTACAAAGGCTGAATGCGCCATCTTGTGGTTCAGACTGGTATTACACAAGAGCATATTTCCAGTTAATATCTCTAAATCTTGGACTTACAGTGTGACTGTTGACAGTTTTAGTATTTTTATTTTATTTTATTTTAACGTCACAAACAAAGACATTTAAAAAAAGGACCTTTATGATAATAAGGATTTTTTTTTAAGTAAAGGCAGAACTTTCAACTCGATCAATGCAAGAGTGTGAACTGAGGATCAAACTTGCACACAGCAGGCTGGAAAATAATTTGTGAACATGTTTATTAGTGTGTAAAAGGGTAATGTGACTTTAAAAATCATTAATAGTAAAACCAGGGTCATGAGGGGTCATGAGAGATGTATGCAAATATGCAAAATATTTTAGTTTGAAAACATTTCTTGAGGATCCAGAGCTACCAGACATCCTGCGGAGGCTTTTGGACTGAATGTTGTCCTCAAGAGGGTCAAAGTCAAAGATGGAGCCTGGGTCTGCCCTCCACACCTTCAGGTCTTCAGACAGGAGGGAACAAGATTTGGACAGAAGCAGTGACTGAAACCATCCAACATTATTAAGTTGATAAATATTCCATGACTTCATTTGAACTGACGTTTCTCTGACTTTGTTCTTGACATTAACAGATATAAACTCAGAGGGCTGAAGTAAAAAAAAATAAAAAAAAGTCCAAATCACAGCTCATCTGTTCATTTAAAAAAACAAACTATGAAAAGAAAGTAACAAAGCGGAAAGTGGCTCCACTTTACCATAAAATAATACTTAAACCAGACTCAGCACGTCAACCACCTGGTCCAGACCTAAACCTTGCTCTCATTTCAGGGGTCTTTGGCTTCATGTGGAGGCTTTTATTGTGAAACACTATATGAATAACACATAACAGAAACTACAGGAGACAAAAGTTATTGATGAAGCATCACATTCTTTGTAGGTTCAAAGTTCACAGTTAGAGCTAAGAAGAATAAAGAATTCAACAACTAAACAACATCAGATGATTGTGTCATGTGACTCTGCTGGCCAATCCCTTTCTTAGTGCAATACCACACAGCAGCCAGCAGACACACCAACCGCTGAATCCTTAACACACACAGGCTCTTTCACTAACCTACGATGATGCCTCCTGGTCGTCTGTCCATCTCTGTCACCTGGTGGTGCATGCCTTTGTTGTAGCCCGCCTCTCCCATCATCTGATTGGCTCTCTGGTAGCGCTCCATGCTGGGATCGTCCAACCCCGGCGTGAAGCCTCGACCGCGCGCCCGCTCAAAGTCCTCGTGGTACTTTGCCTGTGAAGAGCAGAGGAGTCAG
>NW_024583178.1:111375-123149 GCF_018398535.1 Haplochromis burtoni | reverse complement strand
TTCACTGCACTCTGCTTGTATTTGACCTGGTGGCAAAATCAGAAATGTCAGGTCAGGTGTCATCAGGTTAGCCAGATCAGGTGGTGCTAAACTATTACTGTTATTAGCTGCTTATTTAACTCAAGCAGTGGACAAGCTGTCAGTCAGCCAGCACTGACTCCAACATGTAGTTAGTGTGTTTGAGACACTCTCTGAATGTATGATTGTTCTGTTCTATTAGCTGACTCGCTCACACTCTGACTTCCTGCCCCAGAGCCACACTCGGTCCTCACACTCCTCATCCCCACATCATGACCGTGCAAACGAACCTCACGACTCGCTGACTGCTGCCCTGCTCACTTTGTGAGGCCGCTGTCTGCGTACTCACTGAGCTGATGTTCTCCTGGTTACGTCGGACTCGCTCCATCTCAGGTGTGTCCATGACTGCGGTGCCACAACCCACCTCCTCCCTGTACCGGACCTGAACAGAGCTGGAGGTGAGGCATCTGCTGCTATAAAGGCTGCTTGTTGGTGGCGGTTACTTAAACTCCACTCCCACTCAAAAACACACTTTACTTCAGTGTTCTGAAGATTGATTCTCTGAGCTTAACATTCACTCATATAAAAAAAAGCAAACTGTTTTTCTGAAGCAAGTAAACAAGTTTGTTGATTCCAACCGTAAACGTACGTCACTGATCTTCTTGGCGTTCTCTCTGGCGAGGACGATCTCTGGCGTCTCTGTGACCGATGACGTCAGGTTTCTCATCATCTTTGAGTCCCAGCAGTATCGCAGCTAAAAGGAAAGAAAACGCTGCTGTAACAAGTGTGTAGATAACACTTTAGAGTTATGTCGTATAACCTTTTAGACATATCACCGCCTGTGACTGCTGACTACAATGACCCTGCAAAACTTTGCTAATAAACTTCATCCCAGTCCTGAAAACGAAGAATTGTTTTATCTCTGAAATAGCAGCAATACAATCAATGAAGACTGAAAATGCAATGTCTGTTCCTACGTTTGCACACTTTGTTCTTGGTGTTTGTGGCAGTAGTGTAAGATTTTTATAGAAAAATACCGAAGAAGAGACTTTACTGTGTACGTGCCCAAAGCCTGCAGTCTGGGATCTAAACATTTGTGCTTATGGCTCATGAATTTCATTTTTAGAGAATAACATGTGCTCACCAAGTCATCATTACTAAAATGAGAAGAAAACGTTATTATGAACATCAATAAAAATAATAAAAAGCAGATTAAAAATGACAACAATCTTCTGCATTTACTACACTGTTTCATTGTCCTGAAGTTACATGAAAATCACAGGAACTAAAACTTCAAAGCTTTTAACTGATCATAATTAACAGGAATACAGTGAACAGATGGTGGGGACACCGAGCACTCACAGAGCTGACGTGTCTCTGGTTGGCTTTGACCCTTTCCATCTCGGGGGTTTCAGAAACCAGACTGTAGCGTCCCTTCAGTCGCTGCGCCTCGTCTTTATACTTCTTCTACAGAGAGGGGCGGGGGAGGTGGTTAGATTGGAGGGATGAACTTGTCGTTTCACTTAAAGCATCTTGTTTTAACACACAGACCTGGCTGTAGACGTCTTTGAGGTAGGAGGCGTGCAGCAGCTCAGGAGTGTCTGTAACCGACCCGTATGAGTGTTCTCTGAGCTGCTCCGTCTGCTTGTACGACTTCTGCATCAGGCAGACAGAAACCATCAGCTCAATGTTCGCAGGCTGCATGTTTTATAAGAATAAGATGTCCGAGAAAGAACTTCCATTTACTTTAATCCAGTGACACAAACCTGGCTCTGGATCTGTGAGGCTCTCTTGGCTCTTTGCATCTCCAGCACATCAGCACTCAGCTCCATGCCTTTCCCCACAATCTCCCTCTCCAGATCTTTGCGGTACTCCTTCTGTGAACACCACAGTTGGAACTCCAGTTCAGATCAGGCCACTTACACCTTTCAGAAATCTGTGTGTGTTTAGTTTACCTGGTTCAGTATCTGATTGGCTTTTCTGACCCTCAGCAGCTCAGGTGTCTCTTCAAGACCAACACCAGATAAGCCCCGCCCCTTCACCTCCTGCTCCAGGTCCCTCTTGTACTCTTTCTGCAAGGAAAGAGCGAAAAAAAGCAAAAACTGGGAAACTAAAAATGAAAAGGTAAATGATTTTTTAAAATGTAATGCTTGATTGATTAAAGCCAAATGTTTGTTCTTTTTTCTTTGTGAATCTTCATTTCACATAAATAAGATTAAAATGTGTTGATTTCTTTGCCTTCTCTCCTTAGAATTGCCAAAAATTGTTTCAAATAAGCAAAATAGTCGATACCATTATAGCTCACTTCTCTTATTATTAAAACTCTTTAAAACAAATATATGTGGGTTCACTGATTTTGTCTTTCAATCGTTCAGATAATAAAAGACATGAAAAGGAAAAACCAGAAAAAGGAACAATCACCAAAATCCACAATGCAAGTGCTTCACAAGCCAAAAGATGTTGGAAATCAGTGGATTATCTGCTCTTCCAGGTTTGAGCACAGCTTGATCAAACCTCTAACGTGGCTTTAAATAGTTCATCCCTCTGAGGCTACGTCACCTCGCTCAGCAGGCTGCTAGCATGGCGCGCTGTCAGGTATCCAGGCGTCTGGTCGACATCCACCAAGGCTTTGCCCTTCATCTGCTCCTCATAGTCCTTCCGATATTCCTTCTGTAAGAGACACACAGCACAGTGAGAGAACAACGACACACAGATAGACGTGATCAGCATTAATATTTGTAGCTTTTTAAGGCGCAGGTGCACGATAACCCTCATACTTGTACAACCAATAATTGTAAACCCCCACAAAAGTACGATCGCTTCATCGTGCCCGAGCTTCACTGGTGTTTCCTTCAGAGGCTGATATGGAGTCAAACTGTGGGGCACAGATCCACAGCAGGTGGCACACACTGATCTCAGCTTCTCTAAAATACAACCGATTTGTTTTCATGTTGTTAACGATTGACAGAAAAAGAAGTGACACCACGCTGCAGCATCGTTCATGATGCGAGCAGAGCGTTAATAACCTGTGGCTGTGCTGTGAACTCTCTCTGTACGACACTCATACACTTTAAACTCTGTTTTAAACAATATGATAGCTTTCCTTGATTTAAGCTCCTCTGGAGTCGTATTATTATATGACTTATGATTTATTTTAGGTTTAGATTTTCTCAGCTGTGAAATCAGTGTTCAAAGTTCTATAATAGGCAGTGAAGATATATGCTCGCTGTGTTCTGTGCAAATAAAAACACTTTAATTTCTCCAAACTCATTCACTCCAGTCTGCAGGCCAAAATATTGTTTGGATTATTTGCTACATGTCACGTAAAAAGTTTAAAAGTTACAACCAAAGACGCACAACACGCCAAACCAGAAGTCTTCATCTGCTGGATCCAAAGCTCAGAGTGAAACTTCTGACTGGAGTGTAAAGCTAAAGAAACACATAAAGTCTGTTTCTGTCAGAGCTGCAGAGACGTTTCACCTCGCTTTGCATCTTCTGTGCTTCCTTGGACACCTTGTAGGTCTGAGTGTCTCCGAACTCCATCAGGGAGCGACCTTTGTTCTTCTCATACTCCTCTCTGTACTTGACCTGAAGACAACAAAGCACACAAACCCATCAGACGCACTTACACAATGTAAAGTTTAGAAATGATCAGACAATGAAAGCTTTCGCTTGTGTGTGTGTGTGTGTGTGTGTGTGTGTGTGTGTGTGTGTGTGTGTGTGTGTGTACCTGGCTGTGCAGCACTGCGTTCTCCTTGTGGTGGAGCTGTTCAGCCGTGTGCAGAGCTGTGTGGTAATGAGCCTTCGTCTGCTCGTACTTCTTCTTATACTCTACCTGATCACATATACACAAACACACACTATTATACAAGATGACTATTTATATAAGCACAGGCTTATTCAACAAGCAGAAGGCTGGCTGAATAAGCCCGAGTCCAGTCCAACAATGTCCTCACTCAATGAACTAAAATAAAATAAATAAAGACACACGAGCACAATGCAGGACTTTTATTGTAATTGTGTGTCGGTAGCAGATGTTAAACTCTTTATTAACTCCTGCAACATCCGCATGGGCTTTGCAGAGACTTTTATTTTGAAGGCTGCATCGTAGCACTTTAATAAAAATAATAATCTCTGTTATTATTCTATGAAACATAGCTAGTTCTTCTCTGACAGTCTAACATATTGAATTATTGTCTAACAGCATGTGGCTTACATTGCTCTGAAGCTTGGTGGCGTGCAGGGCGTGCTCCAGCTGCAGGAGGTTCGGGAGGTCGGAAGAACCGTCTGGTTTCTGGTTCTGGTTGGTTTTATATTTCACCTGGAAGACAGGAAAAATGCATATCAGCACGCAAGGTTTTCCAGGGGTTTTAAAATGATTTCAGGGCACACGTGATTCCTTTAAGGAATGCCGAGGTTGGCAATCACAAAACAAAGAGATTTATTTGTTCCCGTTCACTCTGGTTTTACTCACTTATCTGTGCAGCTTTAAGTGATGCTCTGCCAGAGGTGGCAGAAGTACAGACATTCTGTACTTAAGAAGTGCAGAAAAACACTCTAGTAAAAGTTGAAGTACAGATGCAACGTCTTTACTCAAGTACAACTGACAAAGTGCTCTGAAATGTCAAATACAAATCTCAAAGAAAGTAAGAAGTAGCTCTTTTGAGGATATTTCTACCAGCTACTTTTTTCACAAAGCTAACTGAACCTCGTGCTATAGAAATGTTTAAGTCTAAGGTCTGGCTAAACATGGACGAGGTTCTTTCTGGAGAAGCAGATTAATCATCCGGAGGTCCACCATCACAGTGACTCTGCAGACCACAGTAAAGAAGCACGACGTGAAAGGCCAGGCCTCGTTCACAGCTGGTTAGCTGTAGCTCAACTATCAAAATAAGAGTAAGGGGACTGTTATTAGTCATAAATCTGCAGAAGGTGGGATAAAAAACGTTCCCAAAGATGTTTTATTGTGTAAAGGTCTCAATCCACACCTCGTTTTTTTTCTTTGAGGAGCCAGACTTTCTTGTAATGAGCTCTCCAAACGTTCAAAACAGGTTTTTTTCACTCATTTTCGGTCTTTGTATCTGACCATTTTCAGATTTTTTTTTTAAACACTGACCTTTGAAACTCCACATTATTGAAGTAGCGAGGGAACAAAATTCAGAAATATCCAAAGAAGACAGAAAGGTGCCTCAGGCTGTGCTGAACAAGGTGGCCGAGGTGGTTTGTTAGGTGAGTACGAACTCTGGTTCCACCTTGTATACCATGTTTCCACGTTTGCATATGTTTAACCCTCTCAAGGCAGGCGTTGCAGCAGTTAAAACAACCTGATTACCCCACATACATATTTTCTGAGTTTTTTTTCTCAGAAGCACCACTGCAGGACTTGGTTGTGCATTAGCAACAAAAAGTTTCATTTGAGCCTGAGAGGGTTAAAAAAAATCACTGTGCCATTGTGCTCGAGAACTACTGGGGCCTTTGGTATCCAAAACGGATCCAGCATCACAGTGATTCAGAGTGACGTGTGGTGATTATGTTTCCTGGTTAAAGGTTAAAGATGAGCAGACATTTTACAGACATTAATGTCCATCAGGGTCAGTCATTGTAAAGCTCTCTTCTTTCTCTGCCAAGTAAAGATGTTCTGGCTTCAGTTCGTCATCATGCTGTTCAAACAGCAAACCCAAATCTCAGGGTCAGAACATCACACGAGCCACATTTTCTACCATCTGCAGAAACAGCAAAGTGTGAGAAGTATTAAAAAAACAGAAATTTCCCTTTGAGTTCCACATATAACACTTTACTTTGATGTTTTCTTCAGTTGTGTTGCCAAAATCGGTTCCAGTTTCAGCCCCCTTTTCAACAAGCTCTTCTACTAAAAACCTGCATTCAGAGATCCGCCTATGTATCATGATGCTGAGTCTCAAAGAGAGGCTTTTCTAAAAATGCAGCACTGTGTGAACGTGCAGCACTCCTGAACACCGGGCAGCGTTCAACACAACAAGCTGTTATGTAATGCGGTGAAGTGGGGAGGCTCTTTTCTGCAGCTGTGTGGGCAGTGAGTGGACGAAAACGGCTGCCTCTGTGTGTGTCTATTTGTGCTTGTATGGTGCTTCCTTTCACTGTTCAGCTCTTATTTTCTCTTTTTGTTTGCTTGGAATGAAATTTATGGTGACTTTGTAAAGACATCTGAACTCCAGGGGGCTGCCCGAGGTTCAGATGTAGTTTTAGGTTTCATGTTAGAGCTGGGCTCATATTTGGCTTAGATTTGTTTAATATTTAATAGTGATGATGGTGTTCAGAGCGAGAGAAAGAGGAATGCTTATATCAATAAATGTCCTCACAACTGCAGATAGACCAGCATGTGTGTGTAACCTCTTCAACTTCTCCAGCTTTCATCCCACAATCCCTCTCCATTTGCCTTAGAAAGGTTGCCATGGTTACGCCCACACAACAGACTGAATTTTTCGTGAGTGTGTGTGTGAAAGAGAACGACACACACACAGCTTTTTCCCTCTTCGACTTGATTATCTCAGTGACTAAAAGAAAAAAAAATGTCTCCAGGTGATCTACGGGGAAAAATCGGATTATTCTGTAAAATATAAAAAACGAATGAGTCATCCATCCATCTTCATCCGCTTTATCCGAGGCCGGGTCGCGGGGGTAGCAGCCTAAGCAAAGAGGTCCAGACCTCCCTCTCCCCAGCCACCTCCTCCAGCTTATCCGGGGGAACACCAAGGCGTTCCCAGGCCAGCCGAGAGATATAATCTCTCCAGCGTGTCCTGGGTCTGCCCCGGGGCCTCCTCCCGGTGGGACATGCCTGGAACACCTCACCCAGGGGGCATCCTTGTCAGATGCCCGAACCACCTCAGCTGGCTCCTTTCGATGTGGAGCAGCAGCTGCTCTAACTCTGAGCCCCTCCCGGATGGCCGAACTTCTCACCCTATCTCTAAGGGAGAGGCCAGCCACCCTTCGGAGGAAGCTCATTTCCGCCGCTTGTATCCGCGATCTCGTTCTTTCGGTCACTACCCACAGCTCGTGGCCATAGGTGAGGGTAGGGACGTAGATCGACCGGTAAATTGAGAGCTTCGCTTTTACACTCAGCTCCCTCTTCACCACGACGGACCGGTGCAGCGTCCGCATTACTGCATCTCGATCTCCGGCTCCCTTCTCCTATAACTCGCGAACAAGACCCCGAGATACTTGAACTCCTCCACTTGGGGCAGAAACTCGTCCCCGACCCGGAGTGGGCACTCCACCCTTCTCCGGCTGAGAACCATGGCCTCAGATTTGGAGGTGCTGATCCTCATTCCCGCTGCTTCACACTCGGCTGCGAACCGTTCCAGTGCGAGCTGGAGGCCCTCACCCGATGAAGCCAACAGAATCACATCATCCGCAAAAATCAGAGATGAGATTCACAAAAACTCAAATGCTCAGTAACTAAAAAAGTAACTAAAATGATTACATTAAAGCATAATGCTTTAATGTAATCCATAAAACTATCTGGTTGTTTTTTTATTCCCCTTTTCAAACAGAGTGGGACGACTTCAGACTGAAGGGGAAACCATACTGTTGCTTCACCAGCCGAACAACCACATCTGAACAACACCCAACTTTAATATAATGAAGCCCACAGAAGTCAAAGAGTAAAATATTGTTCCCACTCTGCACTGCTTTCCCATTAGGCATAAAATAAAAACAAAGAATTGTAAAGAAAACTATGGACACACTAAACTACACAGCACACACATGCAGGCATTTTAACAGCTTTCCTTTGTGGTGCACTTTCATACTCACCCAGTTAGACTATGCTGACCTACATTCAGAAAAAAACCTGATGAACGATCATCACATGCTTTATTTGAACTTCAACCTGTGTGTGACTGATCATGTGACCACGGTTCACTCACCTGACTGGCCAGAGCAGCAGCAGCCTGCGTTTGTTTGAAGGAAACACAGTCCAGCGGGTTGTATTGAGGTTTCTGCCCCTTTAACTGTCTGTCAAAGCTCTCCTTATACTTCACCTGCAGGACAGCGATGAACAGAGACATCAGCTGTTAAATGTGAGTGTATCTTTTCCAAGTCTTTTAACCACACATTATAGTGCTCACTTGCAAAGCGGCTACTAGTGCATGCTGGGAAGGCTATGTGTTACCTGGCTGGCCAGTTTTGAGACCTCTTTGGCGTGCTGGATGTCGGTTCTGGCCAGAAGAGACTCGTCACTGTAGACGGGCTGCTTAGTATTACTCTTATAGGTCACCTGTAGATGTCACAAACACACAAGAAAGACTAAATAAAACAAATACAAAAAGATTAAAACAGCTGTGAAAAGACATTTTAGTTAAATGTAGTTATTTTACTTTCAGTTTTTAGGTAATTTGATAAATCTGTGAACTTTACAAGCATCAGGAGGCGCCGGAGCAGATATTTATTGAGACTGAGACGTCTGAGTGGGAGTAAAGAGATTTAACTGTAATATCTGTTCCAAAATCCTTACATTTTGCCCTTGGCAGCATCATCCACATAATATATATTAACAGCATCTAATAATAACAAAACCAGGTAAAAAATAAGTAAACCCAACTGAAAACAATCAGAGACAAAGCCCCTCAATACAAACTAAAAACTGCTGCAGTGTATTAGGGCCACACAATGAATAAATTAACGAATAAATAAATATATAAATAAATAATATATTATTGATAATTTGAGAATAAAGTCAAAATTCTATTTAAATGTAGACATTATCGTACAACGTCTGCTGTATTCTCCACAAACCCTCTTGCTAGTGAACCTGGTGCATCGTTGTCTGTGTACATTTGTTAGCACTGAATTAGCTGTTACTAGTTCCTGTTTGTAAAGTACAAAGAACACTAAGTGGATGTTATTACAGCCGAACACATACTTTCTACTTTCAAGTCTTTATCTAAATTGGATCCCTGAAACTAAGTCCAAACCTCAAAGAGACCCCTGAAGGTCTGTCCCAAAGAGAGGACCGGGTCAAAATGTCCCCACTTTCCAAAACAAGTCCTCACAAAGACAGAAATACAAACACACACACGTCACACTTTCCCAGAAAGCTACAAAACACTCGCACATAATGACAGTTCAGTGTTAAGAGCAGAACATTTTCTATAATTAATCAGCATTTCCACTCAGAGAGAAGCAGCTGAACAGGAACGTTGTCATGGAAATGAGTGTTGGATGGAACGTGGTTACATGTTCACACACACACACACACACACACACACACACACACACACACACACACACACACACACACACACGCGCGCGCGCTTACATCGCTGGCCAGTTTAGCTGCGTTGGTGGCGTTCACGATGTCAGGTCTGTCTGGGATGGTGTTGTAGTGATGAAGCTCCTCTTTACCTTTCCTGTAGCTGACCTGAGACCAGCAGAGGAGGTTAAGGAGAAAAGGAGGAGTTACTCTAATAAAACCAACATAAACAAAAGTGCAGTGAAGTTCAAAATTAAAAAGATAAATAAAACGCAGGTGTTAAACACACTGGCCATAAAAACAGAAAAAAACAGCTGAATTCACTGAAAGCTGCTGTCGGGAAAAGAAGGTCTACACTATGAGTAAAGCCACTGTGCATGATGATCACATGCACAGCTCCACGGTGTTCACTTTTAGCACAAAAATCATATAATTAAGTCCTTTCCCAGTCGCTCCTGTGTCCCCTTGTGTGTCTCAGATCTCAGTGGGGCTTTTTCCACTCGCACTTTGATGACAACTATCTTTGTTTGTCTCTGGTAGCTTTGATTCTTTTTCCTCCACCTTTTATTCCAGTTTATTATTAGCTCTGACATAATCGTGGACTATAAATGGAAACAGACAAATCATGTCTCTTGCCAACATATTTATTCATGCAATCTATTTTACACATTGAACAGGTGAATATAATAATATTTTACAGTATTAACCGTTAAAGGACACTGTTGTAGAAAGACTGAAATAACAGCTAATGGTCTAATATCATAGACGGTGCATAGACTGCATTCTTTCTAATGGCCAGCAGGTGGCGCATCCTCTGGTTGCAAAAATACTTCCAGTATCTAGAAGTTTGTTAGAGGTTTGTTGTTTCCTTGATGTACCTTACAGAACGTTTTCCTGATGACTTCTTGGGATTTCATACACTTGCTCTGGAAAAGCACAAATATTCGCCTCTAAAACTGACGGCAGCATCGTTTTAGAATTCAGAATAAAAAGATTTCATTCCGTTTTCTCCAAGCGTTGTGCTTCCTTGCTTTAATAAGCTGATTGTCGGTGGTGTTTGGAGAATCTCAGCTGAGGTTTTTTGCGATGCAGCGTGAAGCCGAGTAAATTTTTGATCGACTTGTGCAAACGCTGACTCGCCTCTTTTCCCATCACCTGCTGTGAGTTTGTCTTGTTGTATTTGTATGTAATGATGCTGCACCATTGCTCAATAAAACACAATGTCCATTTTTAATTACAGTTCTCCTCGGAGTTGATAGAAGGATGAACCAGGTTACACATTCACTGGTTAACAACTCATTAATCAAACGTTGTGCTCACAGGCGTCAGATCCAGTTTCAACACACAAATATGGTGATGGTGAAGCCACGAGTAAAATCAGTCAGCTCAGAGCTGCAGTATCAGACTTGCCTAACCAATCACAGACAGCGCAATGTTATGCAGCAGAGTACAGTAAAACATGAACAGTGGTTTGGCAGATGCACTGCAAAATAACAGCTACTTGTTGTGTTTTACTGTAATTTAATAGAGAAACTGTTAAGTTTGCTGATGAGCTGCTGTCGGCACAGTTATACGAACAAACGTTACATAACAGCTGTTGTATCACTGATTCAGACGGACAGGTAAATATTTACTTCACTCTGCTTCTTGTTGACCTCCATGGCGTGCTCCACCTCAGGAAGCGTCTTCATGTTGGTGTAGCTGGACTTCCCCTTCTCCCGATTATATTTCTCCTTGTAGAGTTTCTACAGAGAGACAGAAGAAAGTCAAAAAGAACTGAGGAAGAAAAAAATGATTAAATAAGTGAAGAAAAGGAGATGTGGAGGATTTGAAAAGAGAGACGCAGAGAAACAGAAGCCTGATAAATTTAGGGAGGAAAACATCAGATGACTAATTCATCCTGGTGCTGGATTGCGTCTGAAAGCGCACTCGTTCATTTGTCTAAAAATAAGACGAGCTGACTTCCAACTGTGAAAATGAGGAATTCACAGCGTGATGCACAAATGAATACAAAAACTGAGTGAAGTTAAAAGGCCTGCAGAATAAACCGGCCGCCTTCTGTTTGGATTTTGCTTTAATCGTGTTTCAAAAACCAACTGATTGCTAATGTGTCATTTCTTTATAAAGAAATAAGAGTCCTACATTTAAAAAAATGCTTAAGGTCTATGAATCTGTGAAGAAAATAATAATTACTGTAATAATAATAATTACTGCAGACTGTCAAACATTAGATATATTGCATATAAACATAAAACAGCTGCATATCTGTAAACTTGTACTATAATATCAGGAGTACAAGGACAAACTAATGAGTGATGTATGAGTTTTAACTAGTTTGGATAAAACTGTTATTTAACTGCTTGTAATGTCTCCTTGAGTGTCTTTACTGGTGCCTGAAAATAAAATGTTGTTGTTGTTGTTGTTGTTGTTAAATGAGGTGAATTTTTTAGCTTCTTCTTTTCATTTCATTTTTATTGCGGCACATGTGGCGCAGCGTGAAGAACAGACAGACTGAAGAAACTGATCT
>NW_024583178.1:103746-110067 GCF_018398535.1 Haplochromis burtoni | reverse complement strand
CGTCGGGGGAGCTACTTAGGAGAGTCTTGGAGCTCCCACCGACGCGGGATCATTGAGTTATCTTACCAAGTCAGTGTGTGTTAGCGTAGGTCTGTGCTGTGCGTATATGCCCGCCGAGGGTTAGTGTTGACGGCTGCGTCTCTGGTTTCCCTACAGGCGGAGGAGTGGTCCGGAGAGGCAGCACGCACAGGGGTGCGGAAACACAACAGCGGGGAGCACGAGCACAGATATCGGAGGGAAGCACGCACACGGGGTTCAAGGGAGCAACGGGGAGTTATTGTATTTACAGCCTTTTCACTGTAAATAAAGAGCACTGTTTGCATCGCAGAGTCTGCGTTTTGGGTCCTCCTTTCCCCACATCTCCACGGTCTGCCAGCCAGACCGTGACACTTTGAGTCTTTAACTCCACCTACACTGGTGATGGGGCAGGAGTCTAAGCACAGATGCCCTTTTGTCCTGGGAGGTGTTCCCAAGCTTACAGAGACACAACCTTTCCAGTGTCCGGAATCTGCCCTGAGGCCTCCACCCACCAGGACAAGCCTGACACACCTCAGCTGGGACATGGACGGGCCTTTAACCACTCAGCTGCCTCCTTCTGTTTTTAATCCTGACTATCTTTTTATACTTCCTCGAGCATCTTATCCATCTTGTCCTAACACCTTCATCTCTCATCCAAAGCACTCTTCTGGGAACTGTTGAAAGGTGTGAAACACAGTCATCCTTTCTCTCTCCAGATTCACCATCACATGCTCATGAACATCAGCAGCGTCCAGCTCGTGGACAGTTTGTAAAATCTGTCACAGGTGTCAGTTTCCAGCAGTGAGTCTGTGAGAAGTGTGTGTCTGTCCCAGTTTATCAGCTTCAATCTGCCACTACTGTGTGTGTGTGTGTGTGTGTGTGTGTGTGTGTGTGTGTGTGTGTGTGTGTGTGTGTGTGTGGTGGACAGTAGGTCAGTGTCTGTGTCCTCAGGCTCTGGAGCACCACACAGCTGCTCCCTGTTTTCACGCTTCTACAGACAAAATGATACCAACTCACAAAACACTTCCCCTGAGCGTGTCTGTGTGTGTGTCTGTGTGTGTATTTGTGTGTGTGTGTAACACAGGACCGCGGGATGTTGCTGTTTAAATGCCTCCCATCTGCTCTTTAGTTAGAAATGTGAACTCCGAGTGGATTATAATTCCAGAGGTGTGACATCTGTCTAAACATGTTCACGTTTCATCGCTTTGCTGCTTAAAAACATGCAGAGAAGTTCAATATTTTTCTGTTGTTGCTCTTTCAAAAGCTCAGCTTTTATATCTCAAGTTTGCTCCGTTTGCTCATTAAACTGAGCGCGAATATCGATTTGGTGTCTCTGACTTGATGCTGTGAAGGCGGCGTCACACTCACATCGCTCTGTGTCTTGCTCAGCTCTTTGGCAAACACGGTCTCGATGGTTTGGGGCATCTGGGCATAGAGACTACAGCCGGCTTCTTTCTTGCTCTCCTCCCTGTAAGCTTTCTGCGACACAAACACGTGAACCACATCAACAGACGCCGACCACATCAGGACGTCTTTTAAAAAAGCATTTTGCTTTACTGTCTCACCAGCATTTATTTTAAAGTTCTGCATAATTAGAGATTTCATAATGAAATATTTATTATTATGAGGCTGATGCATCATAAATCTGCTCAAAAAATATGATCACAACAGTTGTGTGTGCTGAGGTCTACCAGAATGTAATGACGCCTGCCTGACTTACACAGTTAAGCTGATTTTAATGATTTTCATCTCTAAACTGGAAACACTGCACCGAGCTACAGACTGATTAAAAAACAACATAAAGTGCAGCAGCACATGTGCACAGGTAAACAAATGGAAATGCCCTGTTGGTTTGCTGAACAGCAGTTGTTCCCATGTGCTGCTCCCCCGTGATCCCATGAGGCAAAAATAAAGCAAATCCTGCCTGAAAACTCAATGATCAACCATAAAACTTTAAATAGATTTTTTCTGTTACTACACAAACATCCTTTTTATAAGAAACAACACTGTTATCATAGCAAAAAACCTTCATGCCAATGATACTGTAATGCACAGAAAATCTGAAAAGCAGGTAAATCTCACTGTTAACTTGTTCTGCATTTGTAATAAGAATCTGAAAGGTAGAGACAGTCTCCAACCAGAGCTGCACAAACATTCACAAAACGATTAAATGTGTGTTATAAATACAACATCAGCACTTCTGTATCAAGACACCAGTACTTCAAAGGAAGTGCGTCGTGATATTTGGCCCTGCCTTGTTCAAAAACAGCAAACGGGAACAATCCCGCCTGTAAAGCGAACCTGCTGCTGACTCACAACATGCTCATGAAGGTTCAGAGAGCAGTGGCTGCATGTTTAAATGTACCTCGCTGTGCAGCTGGCTCTGCTCCTTGGCATGCTGAGTTTCTTTGGTCTCGGGCAGCAGAGAGTACAGACACTTCACCATCTCCTTCTTACCCGCCTCTTTGTATTTATTCTGGGTGATGAAAACAAGACAGGAGATTAATAACTGCTCAGTGACACTGAGCACACGCCTGCACCTCACACTGCATCTGATTCTGTCTGTGTTTGAATAGATTTGGAGCTTGCACTGACATCTTTATAACAGAAGTATGCAGCATGCAGGCCTGGAGCACGGGGAGCACAGAATATACAGCTGTTTGCAGATGACACTCAATTCTAAAACTGAAAAAGCTGACAGAAAGAAAATCAGCCTAAATCCAAATTAAAGACCTCCATATTTATGATTTTTAGGCTATTTACAGTAAGTTCACGAAGCCAGACGTTAGTAAAATGTTACCAGCAAAAACAGCAAACACAGAAAGCTTTTTTATTCCCCACATTCACAGAGTTGTATTTGATTTATTTTTATACATGCTTAATTTTCAATGTGCAATCAAACTGTGAACACACACAGCTCCCACCTCGCTGTGTGTCTCAGCCATCTCTTTAACAAACTGAGTCTCCAGAGTTTCAGGCAGCAGCGAGTACAAAGTGTTGGGCAGATCCTCTTTGTCCTTCTTGTATTTTGACTAGAAGAGCCAGACGCACAGAGGAAAAAACACATTGAGAGATATATTTGCTATATTTCTGAGAGAAGCAGTAAATTTACATACCATGAACAGAACAGTACTTGACATAAACATACAGGGCTGTTAGTTTCTAAACACTCCACAGTTTTGGAGCATATTTTGTCAAATTTGACCTAAATAGGTGTAAATGAGTAAATCTGGTGCATGCTGCAGCTCACCTCGCTCTGAAATTCTGAGATGTGCTTAACAAACTCCATCTCTTTGGTCTCCGGCATCTGATGGAAAACACTGCTGCTGATCTCCTGTCTGCCTTTCTGCTTGTATTTATTCTGCAGCACACAAACATGCAGAGTCAGATGATGAAAAAGTGTCCAGAGAAAAATGAGAACAGTAAATTAGGATGTTGTAACAACATCAACACGATGAATCATTGGGATTTTTTTTTTTAGCAATTTTATGACACAGAACAAGCTGCAGTGAAACTATTGGACCAACATGTTGTTACACGTTGCGGACGTCGGCCCACCTCACTCTGAAGCTCCGTCACTGCTTTAGCAAACTTGATCTCCTCTGTCTCAGGCAGCAGTGAGTACAGGTTGGTGCTCAGCTCCTTCTTACCGTCCTTGTATTTCACCTGGAGAGCAGAGACACACTCGGTTAATCATACACCGTAACAGAAAAAAATCTACACAAAAAAGTCAGAATTTGTTCTATCTACAGACGTTTTATATGAGCGGGAGAACGATCAAAGTCAAGCTCAATAAAAAAAAAAATTGATGCAGAAAAAATGGTAGACACGGACAGAAAGTACTCAAACTCAGCCGAACAAAAACGAAATCAAAAATGGACCCCGAACTTGTTAACAAACAAACAAACAAACAAACAAACAAACAAACAAACAAACAAACAAACAAACAAACAAACAAACACCTGACAATTTAAACCCGATACCAAAACTTCAAACACTAAATCATCAATTAAAAGTGAAATTAATTAAATACAATTGTAAACAGATAAATACTGTATTAAATGTTTTAAACAAGATTATTCTACATTTAAGTCATTATTTAATATTTAATGAATTAATTCTGATTTGAAATAATAATTGACACATTTATTTGCATTTTTTTTTTTTTTTTTTTTTTTTTTTTTTTTTGTGTGTGTGTGTGTGTGTGTGTTTGTGTGTGTGTGTGTGTGTGTGTGTGTGTGTTGTGTGTGTGTGGGACCACACAGTGGCCTTGTTGCCTTGTTATTTGCACCCTTTTGACACCCTTGTGTACAAAAAAGTACACAAACAAAATCTGCCATAAAATACTGACACAACAACATTATTTTTTAATTTTATTTCTTTTTTTCAGAAATCATTTCTCCAACTTGAGGCCTTTTCAAAACGTTTAAACATGAAATCATTTTCAGGACTTTATCCTTTAAATGTCAGTTTAAACGTCTGAACTACTGCAAAAAAACACAATAATTATTTTCATATAAGAAACAGAATGGTGACGGGAACAACACTGATCTGACTGCATTAACGTTTTTGGTGTACAGTGATGCCAAATTTGTGCGTGTACATGAACGTGTAGAAAAATGTACGTATTGACTTTCTTACTTCAGTCTTTTCCTCCTTTTTTCTGTGGAAATGTTTGTTGCCTCCTGTGGATTTTATTCCAGTCTTTTTGTTTTTCAAACTAAGTTTTCTGTTGTTTTCTTTCTTTAATAACTCTGTTTTCCTGCTGTTGTAACGAACTTGCCTCACGTGTCATTGATTGTTTTAACCTGCGTTCTTCCTGCGTCTCTTTGTGTAAGCAGTAAACGCTCTGATTCTTATATAGTGCTTTTCTACACTCCCGAGTACTCAAAGTGCACATTCATCCAATCACACAAGCACTTTCTTCTTTGCTTTTCAGTGCTTACTAACTACATTCACACACATTCACACTCCGATGGATGCATCGAGAGCAACTTGGGGTTAATATGTTGCCCGAGGATGTTTGACATGCAGACTACAGGGAGCCAAGGATCAAACGACCGACCTTCTGATCAGTAGATGCCCTCCTCTACCTCCTGAGCTACAGCCACCCCTCAAAGAAGCGTGTCGGCAGCCGTGTACCAGACTATCTACAGTACAAAGGTTTCCTTCCTGTTGAGGCGTCTTTATGTGCAGCCCTGTTTGTTGCTGTTATTCGCTCCATGTTTCTTCGTGTTTACTTCTTGGATATCTGTGTTACTTCACCTTCTGGACTTTGATAATTTTGGAACTTTTTTCTATAAACTGAAATAAAAGCTTGACTTCTGTTACTTCCATCTGCTTTGGTGTCTGTATTTGGCTCCTCACTCCAGTCCTCTCAAAACAGATGGATTATTATTTGGCAGAAACTGCAGTTTTTAAAAATATAAAAACATCAAGCCTGGGGTGCCTGGAAAGGTGGATAAAATTCACAGATAAATGAGAATAACAGCACTGATATTGGTATGGAAAATATGTACTTTATAATACGTGTCAGCCTGTTGTATTCTTATGTATGTCAGGTATTTATCATGTGCCATGTGAGGGAGATTGCTATGATTTAATGATGCTTGCACAAAGTCAATAAAGAGCCGTAAATCTCTTGAATTTTTTTCTGACAGTCACATCTCGAACCTGACTTTGTAGCTCAGTAGCCTCTTTAGCATGCTGAGTCTCCAGTGTTTCAGGCAGCTGATGGTACAGACAGCTGGTCGCCTCCTTTTTGCTCGCCTCCTTGTACTTGGCCTAAAGAAAACATCAGTCAGAATATTTGCTTGCAGGTTCAAAACAACATAACCGAACATTAAAAAGCCACATTGTTGCCATCAGTCTCATTGGCGGCTCACAGACCGTAAACATGGACACTTTTTGGACTGTGATTTACTTTTGAACCAGCATCTGCAGGTGTAAAGATAATAACTACTGAGTCACTGATTCTTAGAAAGTTACATCCTCTGTGTTTATTGTGCAGGTAATAATAAAACACTTGGATGGATTTATGACTAACTCACTTTTAGTTTAACAGTCAAGAACAGACACAACAACTCTATGATCCTGTTAACTAAAAATGAAATGCTCTCGTTTTCCTCACCTCACTCTGCAGCTCAGACACAGTTCGTGCTAACTGAGTCTCGGCTGTTTCTGGTAGATGCGAGTAGAGACTCTGAGAGAGGCTCTTGATGCCGTTCTCCTTGTATTTACACTGCAGAGGGAAAAAGAAAGACCTAAGGCCCAGTGACCCCCAATCCTGAACTAATTCAGACA
>NW_024583178.1:101915-102671 GCF_018398535.1 Haplochromis burtoni | reverse complement strand
TCTTTGACCGGCACGTGTCTCTCCGCCCCTCCTCCGGTTTGAAATTGACCTTTGAACGTGATTTTCTGAATTGTTTGGTAAGACAGCGTAAGCTTTGACAAGGTAAGTGTATCTCTCTCTCTGGTTTGCAATTTAGCTTTGAAAGTGATTTTTTTTTTTTATGTGTGTCTGGGTGATTTCTTTGTCTTATGGTGAAGCTCTGCATGATGCTAAAGCTAGTTAGCGGATATTAAGCGTCTCCCGGTTTGAAATTGACTTTGAAAGTGATTTACTTTGACAAGGTTAGCGTATATCTCTCTCTCTGGTTTGAAACTTAGCTTCGAAAGTGATTTTTTTTTGTGTGTGTGTCTAGGTGATTTCTTTGTCTCGTGGTGTAGCTCGGCACGATGCTAAAGCTAGTTAGCGGCTATTGAGCATAGGTAAGCCCCTCCTCCGGTTTGAAATTGACTTTTGAACGTGATTTTTCTGAATTGTTCAGTAAGACAGCGTAAGCTTTGACAAGGCAAGTGTATATATCTCTCTCTCTCTGCTTTGAAATTTAGCATTGAAAGTGATGTTTTTTGGTTTTTTTTATCGATCGCGTTTCACGCTGCTCTTTGTCTGCCTTTGTCTGCCCGCTCTTTGTCTGGTTGATCATGATGCTAAAGCTAGTTAGCGGCAATTCAGCGAAGGTAAGAGTCTCCGTCCCTCCTCCGGTTTGAAATTGACCGTTGAAAGTGATTTTCTGTGTCTTGACGCTGATATCTACAAAATGAT
>NW_024583178.1:90375-92051 GCF_018398535.1 Haplochromis burtoni | reverse complement strand
CCTACCCATACAGTTTAGGATTTTTTGTTATAATATCACACAACTGGCATAATAGTGCATGGTATGCAGAGCATTTAAATGAAATGAATGTGTCAGGTCACTTAATGTCTTCTATACCCTTTTTCCTGGTTTAGATGGCACCAGCCAGGTTATCCTTGGAAACACAGGATAGACCCACCTCCTTATGTTCCCCAGGTATCAAGGTAAATATCAAAACATATTCCTCTTATTAAGAATTTACAACAGACAATTACATGTTAGACATATTAATGGTTACATCTCACCATTATGCAAACAGCAGGGATTTTTTTTTTTTATTGCTTTGTAAGTTCAGTAACCACTACTGTTTCATGTTTTCTTTAAAGTATCCAGTTTTGCACTCTGTTTCAACTCTGTTAGTAGGTTTTATAATTTTGATTAACTGTATGTAACCCATTATCAGATTTCAGACACTCGTCCACCAGCAAAACGAGTCTGGGCAACTGATGATTTCCACACAGCATCAAATTCTCCACCTAAAAAGGTATGCCCACAAATGTCTATAACCAATTGGTATGCATATGATCTTTGCTGTATAATCACCAGGGTTGATATTTAGTCTTTCACCTTACGTATGCTTGCTAACTCGTACTAAATATACATCTCAACAGCTATTTCTGTCTGTTTAGCTATTTCTATATATATTATTCAGAAAAAACTTTTATACCATTTTATACTTAAAGCTTCAGATAAATTGACATCCACAGTGAAAAGCAGTGCAAATAAATACAAACATGGCTTTGTGACATCTTTTATCAAGATGGATGTCAGTGTATTCTGTTTGAATCACATTTAACCTGTAACTGAATTTTGTGTCATTTCTTTACAAAACGTAACACAACTATGAATTGTTTTACCATAGTTAAAAATGTTGTTACTTTACAAGAAAATCAAAATTTATACAACCCTTGCAACTTAAAAATGTCTTACATCATTGTACCAAGAGTTGCATATGTTTTTGCTCAACCTTGAAATGCATATCATTAAATACTAAACAATAACATGTCACCTTTACCATTCCTTGATCAGCCTTTCCACAACATCAATGAAGAACTACTGACAGAGGAGCTACAGAGCAACGCAGTTCAGCACTTCTGGTGTGTCAGTGCAACTCATTGTCAAAGTGATGAAAGGTACACAGAATTCTCTCGAAATCATCAGTGCACATGTAATGCCCTCACATTCCTGGCCTACCTTAATGAGGAACACCAGTTCAACACAGCCCGACTTGATAAGGTGCTTGAACAGGGAGATGCACTCTACTGTTGGATTAAAACAAATCTTCAGCAGGAGAGGCGTTATACACAAGATCATCTGACCATGGAAGACCTGCCCAAAGAAGTTCATACCGACATAAATGTCTACAGTGTGAAAATGGACAACATAAGGTGTGGATACCTGAAAACACCAGACAAAACTTATCAAAGAAAAGAGTGGTGGTTCCCTCTTGCTAGTCGCCTTGTATGTCTGTCAACAGATGTGAACTATGCTTTGCTCATGGTCTCACCTCAGTGCATTGCAGTTTTCCGTGACAAATCTGGGAGGTATGGATTATTTGATTCACATTCAAGAAGTGCAGCAGGTTTACCTGAGCCAAATGGAACAGCAGTCATGCTCACTTTCACTCATGTGGATGA
>NW_024583178.1:87413-89118 GCF_018398535.1 Haplochromis burtoni | reverse complement strand
CTAAATATCATGTTTAAATGGAATACATTATTGTAAATGGTATTTGTACAAAATATAATTTGAATAAGATAAGATACCTTTATTAGTCCCACAAGGGGAAATTTCAAAATTTGCATGTGGTATTTTCCCTTTTCACATTAAAATACCTTTGAAATACAAATTGAATACCGCTTAATGGACTTTTTTTTTCTACCAAGAAAACTTACTTTGGCTTACAATCTGTTAAACTGTTCACTTTAAACGACTCAAAACTGTAAAATCTAAATTGTAACTTCTCTTGAACACCTCACTTAAACATAATTTCTTTTATATCTATTAACTTCTTTTGTAATGGTGTAACTGGAGCATCTTTCTCTCATCTCTGTATGCTGCACTGCATATAGCAGAGATCACAATACACCTTACTTTTCTTTAACTTGAAAATCAGCTGTATTCAATTTCCCTCCCCCTAGTGTTATAAATGGCAACCTGCACTAATTGCACCACATTAAAGGCAAACTACACTGATTGGCATAGGCACACTTAAAATTAGTTCTGAAATTTTCACTTTCTAGTTTCTTTTTATTGTTCAATGTCAGTTTTCTGTGACACGCTCGCTGGTCTCAGATTGAACAGATGAGTAACAGCAGCAGCAGCTGGTGTCTCAGTTTTATGGAAATGCTTCATTTACACAGAACTGACCTCTGCGCTGTTTGTAAAAACTGTTTCACGTCAGGTCCTACAGAGCTGCTGATGTTGGATCCTGCCTGCATCACAAACACAGCTTTATGATCCAGAGATAATAAAACAAAGGCCCTTTAATTTAAGGATGACAGCTTTATTGCTGCACAGCTCCAAACGTTACAGCGTGACTCAGGAAACTGAACTCGACTAAAATAAAATGCAACCTGTTCATTTGTTGGAAACAAAAGAAGCTGCTGTGCATTATTCAGAATCTAAATAAAACAAATAAAGTGCAGCACCAGAGGGGGGCATACTGAGTGATTCATAATGATAATATTACAATGTGTGCAATAAGATAAAGATTAAAGTCCTTTATTGGTTATGCCCATGCAGCTCTATTCACTGCAGAAAGTACATGTAGGTAAGTATCCACCCGTTGCTCTTCTTTTCTCTTTCTCGTCACTCACAGGATCTTTCCCTTCAATGGGACTTTTTCCTCTCCCACAATCACAATGTGCCTGCTCACAGGGGGTCACTTGATTGCTGGGGTTCTCTCCACAATACTGTCGGGTCTTTACCTTTCAGAATAAAGTGCCCCGAGGCCAACGTTGTTGTGACTTGTTGCTGATTAAAAAAACTTCAATTAAATTATAGAAACTACCATAAAGAACGTTTCAAACTAGTGACAAATAGACAGAAAACTCCAATAACAGAAAGACAACATAACATGAAGTCACCTTTGCCAAAAACCTGCAGTTCCTCTAGTGACCAGCTCAGCTTGTAACCGGAAGGTTGCCGGTTTGATCCTCAGCTCTGTCTATCTTGTTCGTTGTGTCCTTGGGCAAGACACTTCACCTACAACCTACTGGTGATGGCCAGAGGGGCCGATGGCGCGATATGGCATGATCGTCTCTGCTAGTTCGATCCAGGGCAGCTGTGGCTACAACTGTAGCTTCCACCAGTGTGTGAATGTGAGAGTGAATGAATAGTGGTATTGTAAAGCGCTTTGAGGGGTCCCGAAAAGCGCTATATAAATGCAATC
>NW_024583178.1:84946-86493 GCF_018398535.1 Haplochromis burtoni | reverse complement strand
TTTGACTTCCTGAGTACAAACTCTGCTCTGGCTGCAATGACACCTTCCTCTTGTTATTCCCCTTCATCAGTCACTGTCCTGCAGGACTGCACCACACCTGCACCAAAGCAGTTCAAAGATTCACTCTAAAAGTTTAAAGATGGGCTTTGGCTGAGCGTCTGACTGAACTTACTTGCTATACTATGAAATGAAAACAAATTCAGCAGTGATTACAGAGATCTAACCTCCAAACCAGAGAATTAATCATAAACTCTGCTGTTTACAGACTCTCAGTTCTAACTTGTTGTTTTTCTGCTGAATATCTGAGTTTCTTTACAAAGACTTCTGTTCCTCAGTGACATCATGCAGACAAGGTCTCACTGTTACAAACAGCATTGGAAATATCCCAGACATTCAGCTGAGTGTCTTCAAAGTGCAAAATATGACTCATTTATTAAATATTTGAGGAGTAACGCTGCACTCAGTGTCTCGGCTTAAAAAATGCAAGACAGCAGCAAAGACACGACGTTCTCATAGACCTGACTTTACAGGAAAAAACGTTCACGCAGTCGTCCTTAAACACATCTTTACAGCTGCCAGCAAACAGAGACGATGCTCACACCGGCCAGCTCTGACAAACTCAAACTAAATATTAGATTTTACATGGAAAGAAGGGAATAGCTCTCTAATGTTTTGGTGCTCTAATATTCCACTTCATGAAAAGTGGATAAGTGAATGTGAATAATGGATGTGTGTACCTCGCTCTGCAGCTCAGTAACCTCTTTAACGTGCTGCGTCTCCAGAGTCTCAGGGAGCTGGTGATACAGAGAGCTGCTGGCCTCCTTCTTCCCTGCTTCTTTGTATTTAACCTGCAGGAAAATGTTACGTTCATTATCACAGCTTTTACATTCTGTCTCGGACAGCATTATGGGAGAAGATGTGCTGTTGCAAAAAGCTTTTAGTGTCACCTTTTCAGACTAATATTGTGCTTATTTTCTCTGTATGCACTGGATATGGACTAACACCAGGTAAACAGGAAGAACTGGATGTTTCTTGTGTTCTTAAAAGAGAATAAAATCAGTCTGAATATGTTGCAGCAAAGAAGGGGGAGCACAGAAAGGCACCCAGGAGCTCTGAATGTGATAACACTGATAACAAGACCAGAATAGACAACAGCAGCCAGTTTATCGGCCCTGTGTTAGCCTGATGGAGTGTCTGAGACGGGCACACATATTTTAGACTCTAAGGGCTTTGCATTGACATTCGTACGCTCCCTGCAGGCTGATAACGTCTCAGATATGGCCACGCCTCTCTATCCTTCTGTGGGAGAATATTCAAACTCTGCAGGAACTCTCTGGGTGGTGCTAACCACTCCACCACCATGCTGCACCACAGGATTTTTTAACCTGGAATTTATACCTGTACCACAATTTTCTTTACCTGATGTTACTTTGACTGTTTGTTTAAAACCCAAATATTGTCTGAAACAACACGAAAACAGTTCCCACCTCGCTGTGCGTCTCAGCCATCTCTTTAACAAACTGAGTCTGCAGAGTTTCAGGCAGCAG
>NW_024583178.1:83840-84926 GCF_018398535.1 Haplochromis burtoni | reverse complement strand
GGAATTTTCATTGTTTTGGGAATTTTGAATTATTTGAGAATATCTGAATTTGGACTTTATTCTTACTCCAAGTGTTTGAAGTTTCAGAATTCTCTCAAAGCTGTTTATTCTGGGATCTTCGAGTGTTGTCTCCCTGCTTTATAAGGTCTCTGCACAATGCAGTGCTACTTCAGTACTTGATAGTCGGACACACCCTGCAGGCTTCAAACCCAAATATTGTCTGTAACAACGCTTTGTCCAAAAATGGCAGGACAGTGATGATCACTAAAACAGTTCCCACCTCGCTGTGCGTCTCAGCCATCTCTTTAACAAACTGAGTCTGCAGAGTTTCAGGCAGCAGTGAGTACAAAGTGTTGGGCAGATCCTCTTTGTCCTTCTTGTAGTTTGCCTTCAAACAAAAGAATAAAAAATGTTTTAATCCTACACGAAAAACTTAAAAACAGTTATTGTTTTTACTATAATACTAATAATAGAAGTAGTGCTGCAAACTGTAGATTTCTTACAGACACAGATCCTCTGAGATCTGATGAAACTATACACCTGTGTGGTGCGTTCAGGGTCCTCACCTCACTCTGTATTTCTGACATCTGTTTGGCGAACTGTGTCTCTGCCGTCTCTGGGAGCAGCGAGTACAAGTTCTTACTGATCTCCTTCTTACCCTCCTCTTTGTACTTCACCTACACACACACACACGCACTGACTTTAAACAGCTGACACACAGCAGGGACACTTTCACATTCAGACTGTGTCTCTGTGTTTCTCACCTCACTGCAGATGTCTCTCAGCTCTTTGGCCAGCTGTGTCTCTGTGGTTGCAGGTAGCTGATGATACAGAGAGCTGCTCACCTCCTTCTTACCGTCCTGTTTATACTTCACCTACAAAGACACCAAACAACAGGCAGAATTCAAACTGCAGAGGAACATTTGCTTGTGTTTTCTCTCTTGTCTGTGATGTGAGTACCTGACTCTGCAGCTGAGCCACCTCTTTGGCGTGCTGAGTCTCCAGAGTCTCGGGCAGCTTCGAGTACAGAGAGCTGGACGCTTCCTTCTTCCCTGCTTCTTTATATTTGCTCTGCAAAACAAAGAG
>NW_024583178.1:66129-83381 GCF_018398535.1 Haplochromis burtoni | reverse complement strand
CATCCTTCTGTGAGATGAGCTCAGTAATTGGAGGCAGCAGTTTCCCAGAGATGGAAATGATATAAGGATCACTTTTCCTTCTCTTCCAGCTAACGCTCACAGCTGGACTCAGACACAATCCTTCAGTCCTTTATTACATATTCTGTATATGACATGTTGCATACAGACAGTCTCAGAGATCTTACGGCTCTTCAGCCTTGAAATGTCGGAGTTGCTCAACCAGCAGTTGCGTTATTGCAAACAGAAATCACAGCAAACAGCTGGTATCAGTGCGACGTTCCTGGTCTTAAAAAGCAGGACTCCCTGGCATTCATGCAGATGTTACTTTGACGTGAACGTGACAAGCGCAAAGTGTAAACCTGGCCTCTAAATCCTGCAGATACAAATCCAATCCAACATCGGCGGGAACAGTAACGGGAAAATGTAATGCCACCTTCCAGTGTTTTCCTCCAAGCACCTTAAGAACAGGTGAAGTCAAAACACTGGAGGTCCCACATCCAAGCCCTGAACAGTGAAAGCTTTTGTGGGGCAATATCAGGCAGCTGCTTTTAATGCTGTGGCCTTACTTACTACACTTTCTGTTCTTTGTAATCCTTAATGCATCATAGCAGCAGAACTGTACCTCGCTCAGTATTTCACTCATCTCCCGGGCAAAGTGGGTCTCTGTGGTTTCAGGCAGCTGAGCGTACAGAGGCGACATCATCTCCTTCCTCCCTTCATCTTTGTACTTTTTCTGTTGGAAACAAAGAATTCAAGTAAACAAGAGACACGCTGAGGTGAGCAATCGCAGGCAGCTCAGTCTGCGCAGGATTTACTTTTAAGGGAGTAGTTTTGTACTTTTTATATATTCATACAAATATATTCTCTTTATTCTCTTTAAATGTAACTTGTAAAGCAGTAAAAATAAGATTAGGGCAACAAAACAAAAGTTTACTTTGATTACACAAACATTATGTAGGTGTGAGTGATGGCTAATATTGATAACAAGTATGGAGAACCCAGAGCACTTTATACAACATGCCTCATTCATATAAACACTTTGTTTCCTTTGCTTAACTGCTTTCTATCAAACATTCACACACATTCATAATCCGATGGATGCATCGGAGCAACTTGGGGTTAATATCTTGCCCAAGGATGTTTGGCATGCAGTCAAGGATCGACTCACCGACCTTCCTATTAGTAGACGACGTGCTCTACCTGCTGAGCTTCAGCCAAAGCAAAGGCAGCAAGAAATATAGTTTAAAATAGCATTAATATCAATTTGACCTTCAGATAAATCTATCGAGCTTGAGGGAGAGGTCAGAGGTCAAATATGACATGATATTGTAAAACAGTGCTTTCTGTATGTTGGCACATACAGCACAGCTTTTTGCTCCTCAGTTTTCTACCAATAAATCCTTCAGCTGACCTTGAAGACGTTGGTGGATTTAAGGCAAATGTTAATGGATTGTTAACATGACCCAGACAAAGTTTCCAGGAGTTCAGAAGGTTTCGTGTTCACAGACAGAACGACGTCCTCAGCAGATGTAATATAAACAAACAACAAAACACTGCAAGAAATCTTCATCTCAGGCAACAGCTGAACTCCTCACTGGCTCCCAGCAGATAACAGCTGTTTACAGCTGTGCCAGAAATGATTGGAAAGAAAAAGCATGATCTTGATTTGCATTTAAAAAGGGGCTCGCTGGGTTACCTGCCAACTTTCCTGTTTTACAACTGGCACAAACGGATCACTTCACAGCTGTTTCTGTGCTGCTTTTAAAATTCCTCTGAAAAGTCTTTAAGCATCAGTTCAGCTGCATTTTACTTACTGGAAACAAAACTTTTGATACAGATAATAACAGAGATGACATAAGAGATACATCTCGATCCATGATTTCTTTCACAAAGCTTTCAGTTTCAGTTCATCTCTCATTATAAATGTTTTAGGTTCTTTCTTCTATACACATAAACCAAAAACACCATGTTCACCGTTATGCTGACGACACTCAGTTTTATCTACTTGTCACCTGTGACCTTCTACATTTGGGTGAAAACCCAACGTATTTGTATTAAATTATAGTGGAAATGGCAGTTTTGGAGCCTGAGCTCAAACAACATTAGCTCTGCTAAGTGTGAATCCAGTTTGAACGATAAATGAAAACCTTACAGTTCTTGCGGACGGAGGGCAGCTTTTACCAGACAAACCACCGATAAATTTAAACAGCTTTTATATCTTAAGCAAACTGTAGTTGATGCTGCTGTGACTTCCAGCCTGGAGTACATTTGGTTTGTCCAACTCTTTGGTTCAAAAGGCAGCTACTTGGCTTTTAATCGGTCCAGAGAAAAGACGACACATCACTTCAGTTTTAGCTCAGCTGCACTGGTTAGCTGTGGAATCAGGATTTATTTACATTTTATTTTTAAAGCTCTTCATGGATCATGTATGTTGCAGATCGAGTAACTCCACATTTTGCTGCCAGTTCACTGGAGTCATCCTCAGCAGTTTCCCTCAGTGACCCCCCCTCTAACCTAAAAACTGAGGGTGACAGGTCTTCTCTGTTCTTGCCTCCTGGCTCTGGATTAATCTGTCATCCCACATAAAGTCAAACAGCTGACAACTTTAAATCAGTTCCTGCTTCCAGTCAAGCCTGAGGTGCCTCACGGTTTGTATCAAGTGTATTTTTTTTACTTGTAGATTTGTTTAACGTAATAATTTTCTTATTTACGGTATTCCAACCATATTTATTCAGTGTTTTTTCCTTAGCTTCACTTCCACCCATCTATCCTGGAGTATCCCAGGTGTCACAGGATGAGAGTGGGATACACAGAGAGACAGAATCACCAACTAACCTCGACACGTCTTTGTCTATGTGAGGAACCTGGAGTACCTGATGAGATCGCACGCAGCTACAGCAAGAGCATGTAAAGGCCTCAGTTGGTCTGTGGATATGAATCATGTGTATGTGGCTTTTTTATTTTGTGCTTATAATCTCCTATACTTGGACTGGTGATATATTCTCCCCTAACTGGAACACACTTTGGGTTGCTGCCTGTTGTTTTGTGCTATATATGGAACTGCACTTGATGTAATCTTACAGTGCAATAAAATGAATAAGTGTTTTTCACCCAAGCTACCTCTGCAACACTTAGAAGTAACGCTTTCTCCAACCTAAACTTGAAAAGTGTGAAATAATGGAAAAGCAGACAGAGGTAGAGCGATGGTACCACACACAGCAGGATTCACTCACTTCACTCTGCAGTTCAGTCACTTCTTTGACGCGTTTGGTCTCCAGAGTTTCGGGCAGTTTGGAGTAAAGAGACGACGCCGCGTGCTGCTTACCTGCCTGCTTGTACTTCACCTGTCAAACAAACACACACTTTAAATCCCCACAGAATCACACTCTCACAACTTCATCCTGCCTCAAACTGTTTCCCAGCTACTCATGACTGGAAATATCTCATCCTTCACTGAGCAGTGTTATCAGCTCTGCAGGCGACTGGGAGGTGACGTAGCAACTACTGTGACATCACCAGCTGCATCCAATAGGATGAACTGTTTGACCTTGTGTAGCTAAGACGTGACATGAATGTGGGAAAACGGAAAGAGCTGATTGAATTCTGTTGGACTTCATTTACTGTTTTCTAGTTTACTTCTACTGGATGCTGATGATCGTTATTACCTGATAAATACAAAAGTTTAATGGGTTTAAACTGAGACTTTGTCCTTATGGCTGAGCTGTCCAACACGCTGCAGGCCTGCCTCAGCTCGGACTCTGATTGCACACATACCATACTAGTCTTTGATATGTTTTTCGTACATGCTTAAAAAACTTTTTTTGCCCTATTTTCAAACCTTTGTGCCATAATTTTCTACAATGACTTAATAAATACAGCCATTAGAAAAAGATCTGCTGTTGGTATTTCCTTTTTTAGTTTGATTGTAACCATCTGTGTCTCACTTGTCTCATTTTTTAACTTCCCTGATTGCTCTTTGTGTATAAATAGTCCTGTCTTCTCTTCGGTCTTTGTCTCTTTGTACTCCTGCAGTTTGATGGCTTGAGCCCAAATAAAGATTTAGTTCAACTCGTCAGCTTTGGTCTCCTGCTTTTAGACTTCAGTCAGTCTCAGCAAGGTGTGCAAATCTCATCCTTATCTCACCCTGATATTTCAGACATTCAAGAGGATTCACTCTGAGGAGAAAAATCTTTAAAGTCATGATGAGTGCAGCAGGTCAGTAAGCTCAGAGCTCTCACCTCGCTGTGTGTCTCAGCCATCTCTTTAACAAACTGAGTCTCCAGAGTTTCGGGCAGCAGCGAGTACAAAGTGTTGGGCAGATCCTCTTTGTCCTGTTTGTACTTTGCCTTCAAAGAGGAATAAACACAAATCAATGAACAGAAATAAGAGAACATTGAAATGCACAGGAGAATGAAAGATATCAGTGTGTGATGAGAGAGAACAGAGCCGCACCACGCTCTGGATCTCTGACATCTGCTTGGCAAACTGCATCTCTGGTGTTTCAGGCATGAGGTGGAAGAGTGAGGAGGACGTTTCCTTCTTACAGCCCTCCTTGTATTTCACCTGCACCACAAACCAAACAAACACATCTCTGTTAATGTGCAATAAAACACTTTGCTTTCTCCAGGCTCAGCGTTGCCCCCATCCTCAATTTCATAACTCCACTTTAAGTTCAGACATTTCTGTCTTCAGTTATTTTCAGCACAGCGAAAGTTTTCTTAACTTCGAGCAGTGATTAGAGGAAGTCTAGCTGAGTCAGCCTGACTAATGTCGTATTTTTGGAAAACCTTCCTCCTCCTCAGATAATAGGAGCTGCAGCAGAAACACTTTGTGACAGCTCGACAGGCACAGCATGAACTCGTGCACAGCAGGAAACCTTAAAGGTCACCAGGAACAACTGGACGTGCACTTCTATTCAGTCACATCATCAACAAGCACTGCAGGAAAATATGGACTGTATCATCTTAACGTTCACTTAGACTTTGAACTCATCTGTTATCCAGTGAGAAAGATTTCATGTTAAGTAAAATATCATTGAAATAGTTTCCCAAACTTTTTGTGCTTTTGCAGCAGCTTCAAATAAAACAGTGTTTGATTCAGAGGAACTTCAGAATGAGTGTTCACACAGATCAGATTAAAGAAAAGGCCGATTGGGAAAGTTTCAGACTCGGACTTGAAAAGGTTCCTGCTGAATAAAAGCCTCTGTGTTGAGGCACAGCAGTGGCTGGATGAGTGTTTGTCACCTGACTCTGCAGCTCCGTCACGTCTTTGGCCAGCTCAGTCTGCAGGGTTTGAGGAAGGCTGGAGAACAAAGTGGACGACAGCTCCTTCTGCCCGTCCTCTTTGTACTTCACCTGCAGGGTCAACAGAACTGTTTTTATGTTCTTTTATTTTCTTTTTACTTTTATTGAAAACGTAAACTGAGTAGTGAAAAGGCATTCAGGGTTTGAGTCAGGAGAGTTGTTAGACACACAGAAGAGAGCATGTTTATGAGGAGAAAGGACTGTGTCTGGCAGCAGGAGAGCACCGAGCTGCCACCATTCACATCCAGAGATGAAGGATGTGGTTTGCATTAAACTATTAAACTATTTCTTTATACTGAATAACTATGGCCTGACTGTTTTGTTCTAGTTTTAGCTGAAAATTGTTTCAAAATGAAAGCGATGCCAAAGTTGGAGACTTCACTGCACCATCTGCCAGCTTTGCCTGTCTTTCCATGAGGTTTGACAACTCATGGAAGGAGAGGGAGACTAAAACTGGTGACCTTTAACTCCTGAAACCTCCCATTTTTAAAATCCCACTAAGCTAACAGATCCAAACACTGACTGCGTAGCAGGGTATAATGGTAATGATAGCAGGAGGCGATGGATGTGACAGTTTAGAAAATAAAGTTCACCATGCAGCACACAGCGAGACAATGACAGTTTGCATGCAGATACGAGTAAATTACACAAAGATTTTTTTTGTATTTAAAAGAACAACTTGCCAGTAACTAGTCTGCACGGAAAGAAGACGTGTGGCAGCTCAAAACCACTTAGAAACCAAATAAACTGTCAGTCAAATGTTTGGTACTTCAAAAAATGAAAGACGTTTGACTTCTTAATTGCATTCAATAATTCTCACTTTGTAAGACACGGTCTGAGTGAACTTTTATTGTACATGGACACAACTACCACAAGCATAACATATAAGACACAGATGTCCCTCATTCTTCTGTCCCTTTTCTCTTTTTTTATTATTTTTTAAAGCTATTTTAAGGGTTTAAAATTGCAAAGAGTCTTGTAGGATTATAAACCTGTTTTGTGGATTTCTCAAAGTTGATTGGTTAGATTAGTGGGATATAAAATGGACAAGGAGAGCAAAAGGTCCAGAGTTTGAGTCACCGTGGGTCACATTTTGCTTGTTTTACACATTTCATTGAAGAAAGAGCAGAAGGATTCCCAGCTGCTATTCTGCAAATGGTCTCCAACATCAGCACAGCTTTCATTTTTGAACTATTTTCAGCCATCACTATGTTGATAGAAATTCAAAATGTTTACAGTTTAAGCCTTTTTATGCAAATACATGTGAAAACATGAACACCAGGCTTTTATGATACAACAGTTAACTTAAAGTGTGTTGATTAAAAACTTGACGGTCCTCCGTTAGGCTTGGCAAGCCGCTGGACTTTAATAAACTGAAGGAATCTCTGGTGTGTCTTACCTCCTGACAATATGTTTCTTATCTCGTAAAAACAGCAAACAGTACCTGGCTCTGTATCTGTGAGGCCTGCTTGGCGTGTTGAGTTTGCAGAGTTTCGGGCATCACAGAGTACAAACTGCTGCCGGTCTCCTGCCTCCCTGACTTCTTATACTTTGTCTGAAGATCACATAAAGAATAAGATCAGTTTCTTTACTGCTTTATTGGTTTGAGCTGTCGAACATCTAAATCTGCAGCATAAACATTCACATTCTCAGTCCCAACGTTACTAAATTAGCTTCATCATGTTTGTCCAAATTAATTCAGGCTTTCACTCAAGAGCAGCTTTATGTAACACTTACAGCTTCTTTCTATCTTTCATCAACACATTTAAGTGTTTTTGATCATCCTCTCAAGTTTCCTTCATCTCACCTCGCTCTGCAGCTCAGACACCGTTTTAGCAAACTTTGTCTCAGCGGTTTCAGGCAGCTGAGAGTAGAAACTCTGAGACATGCTCTTCATCCCCTCCTTGTACTTTTTCTACAATCAAAACAGAAAACAGGATCTGTAACATGGGATTAAGAAAAATAGCTTTAGAAATGTATCTAAAGAAATTATTGGAAGACACATCAACTTCTGACCAATCAGAGCCTTCTTTCTTCTTCATTGCCATTTTATTCAAAATAATTTGCTTAACACTGTCAGTATTTAACTGTGCTGCTTCCGTTCTGTCCTCCTGATTACACACTGAGGACTTGGCTGTAAAGTACGATGAGTGAAACAGCACCCCTCTAAATGCCACACAGTGAGTCCAATACTCCCACAGGTCTGCAGTGGGCCGAGTTGGCTTTCCTTGATTAAAAGAAATAAAGTAAGGCTGAAGTCATACCAATACCACACTGGGATTAGTCAGAGTTATGCTGGGGAAGCCAATCATCACTCCACTCGAATCACAGTGTGAACGTCACTGAATAACTGTTAGTCATTTCATCCTGCAAAGCTACCAACTGAAGTGTGGATGGGGGAGTTTATTGTTTATTAAATAGTTAACTAAACTAAACTAATGACTTATTTTACCATCTACTGAGCTCATCACATCAGCAGTGCTTAGTTGTCTGCATATGTCTTCACTTAAGTAATAGTTTCATCATGATCACACACAGCGGGGACAGCAGTCACAGGGTTTGTACCTCATGTTTAATACATGCAGGTTATTGATACTTCATGACATGATGTCTGATTACGTTTTGAATTAATGCTTCTTTCAGTCGTTATTAGAGTAAGTACTATTGTGGTTAGTTAACAAGAGATGCACCAGACCTGCATGTGTAAGGCATAATTTTATGTATTATGACAGCTTTAAGAATTGAATCTGCAGGTTGGTCTAAAGCAGCCGTGTTTCTCTGCACCTACTTGGCTTTGCAGGTCGGTGACCTCTCGGGCAAACTGGGTCTCCAGAGTATCAGGGAGCAGGTGGTAAACTGGACATGACAAGTACTTCTTCACAGCCTCTTTATATGAGACCTACATGACACAGAGGAGACAAAATATAGACTTTCACAAATAAACTTTCATGATTTTTTTGTGCACCATTTTTAAAGTAAGCGTTACCACCACATGCTTCTTCTCAGTTTGCTAGTTTGGATCTAGCTTCATGGTTGAAAGTTCATGTTAACAAAAGTTTTTAGACTTTTGTTAACAGTTTTTAGTCATATTCCTGCATACCTGACTCTGTAGCTGGGAAGCCTCTTTAGCGTGCTGTGTCTCCAGAGTTTCAGGTAGTCGGTGGTACAGAGATGTCGATGTGTCCTTCTTACTGGCCTTTTTGTATTTTGCCTGAAAGACACAATTTGCACTGGAGATTTAAGTGCAGTTAGCACTAAAACAATCAGTAATGTGCAGTTAACTCTACACCGAGGTTCCTACCTACCAGAGAAACATAAAGACTATGAAAATGTATACAAATTATGTTTTGCTTTTCCACTTTCTTGAAGGTAGTGTTAGCCTAAATTAGAGGGCGACTGGCTGATATGGGGAGAATTCATGTGGGCGTTTGAACCTAAAAAATCTTGTGACAGTTGGGGGCTTATCCGGGATATGTTTGTAGAATTAGTTGCATCACTGTTAATAACCAACCTGGTTTGGTAACCAGGTTTGTTAAGCAAATAATAAATAGAGCTAAATATCTATATTTATTATTTGCTTAGCATTTGCTTAAAGCTACAAATATAGCTTTTTATTTGGATACAGGCTGAGATGCCAGTTTTAGACTGATTATAATAAATTCCTGTAAATTACACTGACTATTTTAATTCTCCAGATGACGGTCATAAATACCTCCTCAGTGCCTTAATGAAATACATACAATTCTGGTTCCTTCCTATATTATTATCTATAAATGTAAGAAATGCTGAAATAGGTCCCGAACATTTTGAATTGTAGTATATAAAACCAGACACTCGTGGTCTGACGTGCATTTACCTTAAAGTTGATCTATGACTTATTTGGCCTATTTTATAGGAGCCAGACGTCATGAGAGCTCATGCATCTTGACTGAACTCAGTATTTAATTCAGCTAGAAATTGCAAATATAAAAGAAATTGTAAATATCACCACAATCTTACATTTAATCATATTTCTATAAAATCAGCATCATCTCTGGGTTATTCTATGAGACCCGACTGCACTTTGGATATTCAGAGCACTCACCTCGCTCTGCATCTCCGTCAGCTCTTTAGCGTGCTGGGTGTCGAGGGTGTCGGGGAGCAGAGAGTACAAGTTGAAACTCATCTCTTTCATATCTTCTTTGTACTTGACCTTGTAATGAAGCAAAGCAGAGCCAGCAGGATGAGAACAAAGAGTTCTTCATTCACACAGATATTTTTTATTATTACAGCAGGATCACATCATACAGACTTCTTGTCTATACAGGTCACGTTTTATTTGAAAGCTTACTGAACTGATCACATAATAAATCTGGAGACTGAATTCTCTGTTGAAGGGGAGACAAACGGACTCGCATACCAGAGCTGATCGAGGTACTTTGTTCATTTGATGATGAAAAACATTTCTACCTAAGAGCAGGTAGAAATCGTACCTCACTCAGCATCTCTGTCTGCTGACGAACAAACTGTGTGTCGTTGGTTTCTGGCATCAGGTGGTAAAGGCTGGGCCCATCTTTCTTTAAAGGCTGCTTGTACTTCAGCTAGAACAGATGTAGAAGAACATTATTTACGATGTCTTTAATCGCTTTAATAAGTACATCCATATCCTTTTCTGCACAGGAATCCAGTTACTACTTAATAGTAAAAGTTCCTCAAAGTTTGCACCATGTGGGAAAAGCAATTCCTCTGTTTATATATACTGGTTTGGACCCTATGACTAAATGTATTGATACCTCTGAGACATGGCTGATGAGTGAATTGAGGTACCTGACTCTGCAGCTCAGAAGCCTCTTTAGCGTGCTGCGTCTCCAGAGTCTCAGGTAGAGTTGAATAGAGGGTGCTTGACACGCCCTTCTTTCCTGCTTCTTTGTACTTCATCTTAACAAAAAAGAAGAATGAATAAACAAAATATAGGGCAGATTTCTCCAAATATACATATCTTTCCAAAAAAGCTCCGTCTCCATCTCTGTCCTGTGCAACTACATTTATTTTGTCATTTTAACCACTGAACAAAATGTGAATCAAATAAAAGAGTGAGTGAAACAGAGTTTTGTTCCATCTGCATAGATGTAATACGTTATTATCTTGTAAACCACACATTTAAACATTTGGACATAATTTGCAAGGACCCCTGGGAAGATAATGCAGATAATGTTTGTAGAGACATTTACCTCGCTCTGCAGCCCAGAAACTGTTTTTGCAAACTGAGTCTCAATGGTTTCTGGGAGCTGTGAGTAAAAACTTTGAGAGAGGTTTCTCTTCATAGCCTCCTTGTACTTGTTCTGGAAAAGATGGACAAGTAATGTAAAATATCCTGAAGGGTTTTAAAAGGACTGAATGCTGCACAACCAGCCTTAAGCTATGTTGGAGAAATATTCCGCTTCCAGGTCATAGTCATGTAAACACTACTGTGATATTCTGTCATAAATCTAAGACACGTAGAATATTCTGACACTGATAAAGTTTTGTGAACACGTATGCAGCACATTTAGAATATGTATTTTACATGGATTTGCAACACATACGTGAAAATCCACATACTGTATACAGCCTACAGCTGCTCACAAACCAACCAGTCTGTTGTTTGCAAGAAAAGGTATTAAAAACACGTCCCACAGTCCTTTGACACCCACATATACGGTCAAGATTTTTCAGAAGGTGGTTGAAGGAATAATAAACAGGCTGTTTTTGCACAGTCAAACAAGTCTGCCAACAGTAAAAAGCAGAGAAAATGGCCCAAACACCAACACTTTTTCACATTTAAATGCGATCATGTACATGTTAGAGGATCGTTAATGGTGAAAAACTCAGTTTTATTAGCTGTGTAACTAACTTAGTGGAAATAATGACTTTTTTGAAACTGTAATAAGTGAGAGGCAAAAATGTCACTTTTATCTGAATCCTTAAAAACAAATGTTTCCCATCTTTCGTTGCTTACAGATCAGATATTGTTATTAACTCCTCTCCAGTACGTGCTGCGAACAGCCTGCGATGCTTTGATCCTGTTTCTGATGCTAATCTGCCCTCTGATGAGCGTCTAAGGTAGAAGCATCAGAGAGCGGTGAATAATCTGGGTAGTGATTATTTATAACTAATCAAAGGGCATTCTTACTGCAGCTCTCTCTGCATTTCCCTATTTTTGCTCTCAGTTCTCAGTTGAAGCACAGCCTGGATCCCTCCTGCATGTTGAAGCGCTGCTGTTTATTCGATCTCTCTCCAAAATGTCAGGCAAACAAATGACGAAACAGCATATTTGACCTAATCTCACACAAGACTTTAAGATCGGGACGTTGTTTCGGACGATGACTTTCATGTAATGATAACCTGGAAACCAGCGAACGGGCTAACGATGACGTTTAAATCTGCGCATCAAGTATATTAAAACCAGGTAACTATAGCAACAGTACTGATGTGTCACGTTCCCATCCATTATCCAAACCCATCATTGATTTTTCAGTAAAAAGTGCATTTTCAAGTGTGGAGAAATCAACATCTTGTGCTCTACAGTGAGTATTTGTGGCATGTTGGACTGAGTCACACTAAACGTTCTGACATGTAACAGGAAACACGTCAGCCTGTGCAGCAGCACGCGTCACTCTCATGTTTTTAAAAGCGTTTGGTGGGGAAGCACAAAGAACATCTTCTACTCTAATTTAGTTTGTTCTCTTATTTTCAGGAAAACAGAGAAATCCTTTTTATACAAACTAAATGAGCAGTTTTGAAGTCTCACAGCTTCTTTTTAGCCAAAATGTGCAGCCGAACTCTGTTGCCGTCAGCTCTGGGCAGTAAAATGTTTGCTCTATTGCTGCAACACAAACGTTTTTATCTTGTTTCCTGTTTTGATGACTTTCCGTCATGTTTCTCTTCTGAAGTGGTTTTAGATTCTGCTCTGGTCATCAACAGGTGACTGTGGGATACTTTGATGTTTTATTTACCTCGCTCAGCACGTCGCTCATCTCTCTGGCAAAGCTGGTTTCTGAAGTGTCGGGTAGAGTGGCGTACAGCGAGCTGGACATCTCCTTCTTCCCGCTCTCTTTGTATTTTACCTGTGGAGCCAAAAATGTTTATCATGCTGCATACTTTTACTCTCTGACAGTTTAGCTTGAATTGCCGTGTGCTGGTCGCACTTGTTGGGTTTCTTCTTTGTACTTCTTTGTTTCTGTCACGCTCATTCCTTCCTGCCATCTGTTCTCTTCCCTGTCTTCATGTTTGCCCATCGTCACATATGAATCTTTTATTTGCTCCTAATCATCCCTCTGTGGATAACTAGTCGTCAGGTAATACTACAAGAAAACAACACATTACCTCACTCAGCAGCTCTGCAGCTTCTTTCGCGTGCTGCGTGTCCATGGTGTGAGGCAGGAGGGAGTACAGGCAGGCGGTCGCCTCCTTTTTACCAGCCTCCTTGTACTTGGTCTGCAATTTCAAATGAACCGTTAGCATCAGTGGTGGCTTGTGCATCACTCTCTGCAGCCTGTAGTTACTGTTTTACCCCACATGGAGCTAATCTTTGCCATGCATATGCTACGCTGCTGCCCGGACAGGTTGAGTAGTTATCTTGGTGCACGTCACACACAAAGCACAACAGTTGAACATGGAAACAACAGAATTAGTTTTAATGCTGCCTGCTGTTTACCGGTGTTTTAAGACATTTGCACATTAGGAGTAGATTCTGAACAGATTGTTATTTATGGATTTTGTTGGGTTTCCCCAAAGTTTGATTCTGTTCATCTGGACGTTTTCAGTGGGAGAAACGTTTCACTCATCTAAGTGACTTCTTCAGTCTCAGCTGACTGCAGGTTGCAAAAGAGTCAACACTGGCCTGAGGGAGGGGATTTAAAGCTACACTGAATAATAAAATAATAACTTATTCTTGATAACAAACAGGCACAAATTTCAAGCCTTTCCTGTTTGAGTGCCGACCTCACTCTGCAGCTCAGACAGCTGTTTGGCCAGCTGTGTCTCTGTGGTCTCTGGGAGCCGATGGTACAAACTGCTCTGAATCTTCTGCTTCAGACCTTCTTTATATTTCACCTGCAGGAGATGAAGAAGAAACACACGTTTTCATTTTTTGTCCAGATTTCAATGGATTCGATTTTTTTGTATTATTTAACAAACTGAGGCCAGACGTCTGTTTCGTGGTTTACTCCACACTTCAACTCACTGGACTTCAGATCACACAAAGATCTGCAGTCTTCTATGTTCAAACATTCATTTCCCTCATTTTTTTATTTGGTGTGAAACACTTTGTAATATTTATCCTGATAAATAAAATCGCACCTACTTTCTTATTCCTACTTTTCTCTGTCTCATAAAATATTATGTGCACTCTTTTTTTAATTCGGAGTACTGCATACACAGGTTGTTTATCTCGACTGATGATGGAAAGAAAAAGCCATTAAAATGGGATTAAAGTACCTCACTCTGCAGGTTCGACACCTCTTTGGCGTGCTGTGTGTCGATGGTCTCGGGCAGCAGAGAGTACAGGTTGATGTTCATCTCCTTCTTACCGTCTTCTTTATATTTCACCTAGAAAAAACATTTGATTTAATCGGCAGCTTCTGCCCTCTAAAGTAATTCTTGTTTTTTTTCTCTTCTATTTGCGTTACCTCACTGAGCAGCTCGGAGACTTCTTTAGCGTGAGCCGTCTCTAACGTCTCTGGCAGGAGGTGGAAGAGGCTGCAGGAAAGAGTTTTCTTCTGGTCGGCCTTGTAGTTCAGCTGAGCACAAACAGGATCACATGCAGAGTATCAAACTGTCAGTGATGGTGAGCAAACTTCTAACATTGAACACTGTTCCTCAGGGTTCCACATCTGTCTGCCCAATGATATGAACTATTCAAACCAGCTAACTGAACTCCTGCAACCTTTAGGATCCAACAAACACAAAATTTAACGACTATTTTATTCATTTTTATTTCATTTGAACTCATAACTGTATTTGAATTAATCAGCTGTTTTAAGTATCGTGTACGCCTGCTCTGCCTCAGTGCTATTTACTGTAAATCCAAATATCTGTATGTACTGATAGATGTGTATGTTTAGTCTACAATCACAGCAGTGAAGGGTTTTACCTCGCTCCGCACTTCAGAGGCTTCTTTGGCGTGCAGCGTCTCCAGAGTCTGCGGCAGGGTGGAGTACAGAGAGCTCGACACGTCTTTCTTCCCCTTTTTGTACTTCATCTGAAAATAATTTGATGAAATTACACTTTTGATTTTATAACAGTTCAAGGAACAGACTTTGACAGTAATTCATTAAACACGACCTCAGTGGCCTTTCACAGTTTGCATCTTCTATAGTTAAACTGACTTTTTGAATCTCTGTGATCTGCATCAGTGGGTTAAGTTCAGTTTAATGTTAAATTCACAAAAATATTAAAATGTCAACGTCCACAATATCAAATAAACACTCTGTATATTTCCTATAGTGGTTTCTAGGCTCATGCTGTTTAAAGTCACTTCTAATGCAACGGTTCTTCCTGCTGTTGTTTCACATTAAAATACTTCAAATGGAAAAATACAAGATGGCTTTTATTTTGAAAGCTTCATGAGGTGGACAGACAAAAATAATATTGATATTGAGAGTTGAACTTTTTCTTTACTGTGTTGTCTGTTAGTGTGATTAACACAGACTGATGAGGAATTATCATAAACACAAACATTGTTTTCTCTTCTTCTGTGTTTGTGACGCTGCTTTGGGAGGAAGAATAATTGTATTTTTAACTGTGACAAAACTGAAATGTTAAAAATGTTCATTTTGCTGCTTTAGAATCTGTTGTAAATGTTTCATTTCTGCTACTTCAAGAGGAAGAAGTTGTTTTCTGCCGCGAATCAGCTGAAAACATTTCCCATAAAGACACCTGCTCCTCACCTCGCTCTGCAGCGCAGCAACATTTTTGGCAAACTGCATCTCGGCGGTCTCTGGTAGCTGACTGTAGGCACTCTTAGACAGGCTCTTCATCCCGCTCTCTTTGTATTTAACCTGTTAAAAGACAGCACATCAAAAACAGGAAGAGTTACTTCCTTCTCTTCAGTGATGAACTCTTCAGATCTATTAGATATAAAGGACTCGAGCATCTGTAAGGCATACGGATTAGCCACACTTCTCTCTGTATTTATTTCTCTTTGTTGTCGTTTGCTTTTTCATCACTTGTGTTAAATGAACGCATATTTGTGCTTTCACAGATCAATAGTGACAGCGAGCCGAGCCTCGGCAGTGCAGACTGTATCTGTAATGCTAATTAAATGCAGCAGTGCAGATAAACCAACTAACGGTGAGCTGACACGAGTTTCTGTGCAGGAACAGGAGACCTGATGCTGCTCCTGTTTCAGCCTCTTTACATGACGTCCTGTTTATTTTACGATTCACTGACTGCTGCTGAGATAAGTCTTTGATAAACCTTTGACCTGTGCCCGCCGTAACGTGATCAGCTACGTCGGCCCCCGTGCTTTCATCAGAGCTGATGTTACTGTGAGTATGCCTTTTTAGATGCTTCTTTAACTTTTCCTGCATTAAATCCTATAAGTCAGTTTTTCTCAGTCGTTTTTCAACCTGATGGTTTTTATGAGATTTGCTTTAATTTCCTGCCCAGTCAGGCTCATTGTCATTAATTACAGATGATAATAACTGTGATTACTGAAGTTAAAAACACACCAAACTAATTAAACTTCTAGTCTGAGCCCCTGATTTGGTAAAAACACGAGTTTTAGCATCTTAATTATTACTCAGACTTTATTTCCTTCAGTTTTACTTCTGTGAAATCTCATTGTGTTCTTCGCTTTTGCTCTCATTGTCGGGTGTTTTCTGCAGGAACCTCCGGCGAGCTTCCTGTGACGTCTTCATTTTCTGTGTTTCTAAACGATCGGCTTTCCTCTCTCTGCTGTTTCTCAGCAGCCTCAGCTGCAGAGTTTTCCCTCCATCACTCTCACTCTAGTGCATAGAGTGATGGGCGTCTACACTAAATGCTTTAAAGGTGTGGCCTTATTATTTAAATTATGCTGACATGTGCATTTTTATAAATAAATCTGTATTGAACTGCAATTAACTGAATGCTTCATATTTCTATGATTCACAGTTCAAAATAATCCTTTTTTCTCTGATACTGGGCTTTTTGTGGGAGGCCCTCCGGAGCAAACCTCCCTCTGATTGGCTGCCCTTTGTAAACAGAGGGTTTGCACAGCAGGTGGGTGGGGCTTCTGTGCTCACAGCTGACAACACATGGGCCAAAAGATTAAAAAAGAAAAAAACAGCCTGAAACTGGGTGTTTAGAGCTTTCTGAACTTTGACCTTTGACACACTGACCTCTCTCACCTAACTTGAACCTGTGAGCAGGCTAAGCATGAACATCCACCACTGTGCGTGTGACAGAAATTCACATGAAAGCATGAAAAGTCCACGTGAACAAATCAAGCAGTTTCTGAGATTCTGCAGACAAACAACTGTCACATCACTGTTTTTGTTTTTAGGTTATTTTTCAGTGTGATGAGACTCAGGTTCATAATCAGAGTTTGTTAAAAAAGAAAAGAAGAAGAAGAAAAGCTCAACCTCCCCAAAACGACATGCTTTATCATAACTGATGGGAGACTGGAGCAGAGGTCATGACATCACATTTACCTCGCTCAGCATGTCGCTCATCTCTCTGGCGAAGCTGGTTTCTGAAGTGGCGGGCAGAGTGGAGTACAGCGAGCTGGACATCTCCTTCTTCCCACCCTCCTTATATTTAATCTGGTTAAATCCACAACAGGAAACACGAATAATCTTCACTCGTTGGATCTATTTTCTCATGTCAGAGCAACACAAACTGAAAGGCTGCTCTCACCTCACTGAGCAGCTCTGCGGCCTCTTTAGCGTGTTGTGTCTCCAGAGTTTCAGGCAGCAGAGAATACAGGCATTCGCTCGCCTTCTTCCTTCC
>NW_024583178.1:64612-65726 GCF_018398535.1 Haplochromis burtoni | reverse complement strand
TCTGGTGCCTCTGCTGGATGCATCAGAAAGCACGGGACCCAAAGGATCCAGTGCCAGCGTCCCGTGTCAGACACCACACGGCACCCCAGAGATCCCGTCATCACGCTCCGGTGGGTCAGAGCTGCTTGAGCAGCACTAAACACAGAAAGCAATAACTGTCTGGTCCAGATGTCCCGTATTTACAGTCTCCTTTGGGCTTTGACCAACACATTTGATCCAGCGTCTGCCTCACACGTGGCCCACAAAGTCCAGCCAAGTCGGAGACTTTGAGCCGACACGTCACTCAGACTAAACCCAGACGTGTCTGCAGTCTGGGACAGGAGCTGATACTGAGCGTCCTCTGAATGACTTCAACAAACAAGAGATGACATGAACTATGACTTGAATCATCAGGCCGTCAGTGATCATGTTAATAGAAACTACAGTTCGCACTCTGCTGTTGGAAAGCAAGCTTCAAACGATTGAGGAGTGAAGCAGCTCACTCTCACAATGCAGCGGTATATTTAGCACAAGCCTCTTCATTTTTTAATGAAAATTCAACTTCACGCTGCTGCGCGGCTGATGCTCACTCGCTGTTACTGCAACATCTAAAAAACGAGTGGAAAACAGATCCTTTTCAGCTGTAATTCACATTTATACACATCAGTATCACGTCTAAGTTGCTTTTCCATTTTTCAGCTTTGATTCTCTGTCACTGAGTAAATATTGATTTAACTGAGAAATGAGATTTGAAATGATTTATTCAGTCTGTCAGGGATGTGAAAAGGTTTTTTCCTGCCACAGTTCAAGGAAAGACCCAAAGACTGAGAGCACAAGATGAAAGGATGGTTTTCATATCAAGAAAACAGGAAGTGCTGCACTGAAGTAGCAGGAAAACCAGAGTCGTCCGAATGTAAGGAGCCAGAACCGAACACAGAGGAGCGTGTCACCGAAAGTGCAGCAGCCGCGTCATGTTCTGGTGGACGTGGACGTCCCACCTGATGAAGACCCTGGAGCGGTTGGTCCTGGCTCAGCTTCGGCGCCTAACAAGCTCATCACTGGACCCACTTCAGTTTGCCTACCAGCCTGGCATTGGAGCGGATGATGCCGTCATTCACCTCCTACATCGTTCCCT
>NW_024583178.1:48826-61973 GCF_018398535.1 Haplochromis burtoni | reverse complement strand
CAATCAGCCCAAATATCAAAGAGAAATTAAAAATGCTGCCGTGGAAGAGTTCAGGTCTTAAGATGAAGTGACAGTAACTCTGTATTTACTGAACAGTTTGTTTCAGTGGTTGATTGTCATGCTTGATTCATGTGTCTGACACAGAGGTCAAATAATCTGCACCATGAAAAAACAGGAAAACTGAAAGAGGAAAGTGTGCGACAGTGTGGACCTTCCCACTGGTGTTTATTCCACCCATAAAGACACAGAATGAGACTTTTCATATTTCAGTAAATGCCTTCTGCTTAATTTAAAGGGTGCATTGAGCAGCGTTACAGGAATAAAACTTTGCCCACAGCTTTAATGCTGGTTTCTGTAAAACCACAGCGGCACCACCTCAGGGGACAAACTGCACCCATAAACATACAATGAGGCACTTTATTTTCCCACAGTGTGCACGTGAAACAACTAATTTTCCCTTTTTATAACTAATCACGCACGAGTTGTGATTATATCTGCACACGTAGCTGTGAGGCTGGCTCACCTCGCTCTGCAGCTCAGCAACTGTTTTAGCAAACTGAGTCTCGGCGGTTTCTGGGAGCTGAGAGTAGAAACTCTGGGAGAGGCTCCTCCTGCCGCCCTCTTTGTACTTACTCTGAGGGGAGACAGTACAAAATAATGCATCAGATGTTCATGGTGGACCTGTGGGGATCCTGTGAGTCAGTAATGTAAAAACACAGAACAGAGTCTTGTTGTTTTTAATGTCTTATATGAATCTATCAAAGGAAACTTCTTCTTCTGCTCCTCATTCAACGCTGTGAGAACAAATGGGAACTTTCAGGTCTCGAGAATATTTCTGACATTTTGCTGCCGAGTCCAACAGCACGAGAGCTTGTGGAGAGTTTCATCTTGTTTGCACACAGTATGTTGTAAAGGTGCGCCTGTGTCGTACCTCGCTGTGCATCTCAGTCATCTCTCTGGCAAACTGGATCTCTGTGGTGTCGGGCAGCTGCGAGTAGAGAGAGGCGGGAGCTCCTCTAACCATCGTCTTGGGGCGATAATTCACCTGGGACAGAGAGCGAGTGATGAGAGGCTGAGCTCAGGGATAAAACAGAGAAGACGACAACGGCAAAAAACAGAACGATTTCAGAAAAAGAGCCATCTGTTCAAACTCTGAGCCTCTGCTGCTCGTTCAGTAACGCCCAGGATGGCTGCGAGGCCTTCCTTCCTTCCTTCCATCCTTCCTTCCTTCCTTCCTTCCTTCCTTCCTTCCTTCCTTCCTTCGTTCCTTCCTTCCTTCCTTCCTTCCGTCCTTCCTTCTGTCCTTCCTTCCATCCTTCCTTCCTTCCTCTCTCCTTTCCTTACTGTTCCTTCTTTTGTTGCTCTGCTTTCTTTCCTCGCCTTTCCCATTCTCCTTTCTTTTCCATCTTCTCCTCGCCGTTTCCTTTCTTATGCCCTTCCTTCCTTCTTTCTTTCTTTTTCATCCTTCCTTCCTCATCTATCTTTTTCTTCCTCTCTTAATTTAGTTCTCTTTATTTTACTTTGTCACTTTCTTTCTTCTTTCCTCTCACCTGTTTCCTTCCTGTCTTTATTTCTTTTCCTTTTCTCTCTCTTTTTTCCTTTCTTCATCTCACCCTTCCTCTTTCATCCTTCCTTCCTTCTATCTCTTTCTTCCTCTTTAGTTTCAGTCCTGTCTTTATTATTTTCTTCCACTTCCTTTCTTCTTCTCTCACCTTCCTCTTTTTTTTCTCTCTTTTGTCCTTTCCATTCTTCCTTCTTTCCTTCCCTCTATCTTTCCTTCATGTCTCACTGTCAACTTTGGTGTAATTTTGCTTTTTCTTGCACTGACAGATATTTGTAAAAGACGATCATGGATACAGTTTGTGTGTGTGTGTGTGTGTGTGTGTGTGTGTGTGTGTGTGTGTGTACCTCACTCTGCAGCTGTGACACCTCCAGAGCGTGCTGTATTTCTGGAGTATCAGCGAGCTGGGAGTAGATGGAGATGGAGGCCTTCCTCTTCCCGTCTTCTTTGTACTTTTTCTGAAACAGAACGACATCAGAACCAATCAGAATAGACCAGGAAGTAACAAGACACAAACTAGTAGCTCTTTACAGATGAACTTTAAAGTCAGTGTAGCGGACGTCTTCCGAGCTCTACAGCTGCATGAATCTGCCACAGTCAGCGTGAGCAGCTGTGATACGGGTTCAGCTGAAACATGTTGACACAGAGCTGCGGTACAACAGCCGAGTACCTCGCTCTGGAACTCGTGGACGGTCTTGGCGAGCTGCATCTCGGTGGTTTCGGGAAGCTGAGAGTACAAACTGCTGCTCATCTCCTTCTTTCCCTCCTCCTTGTACTTGTTCTGAGGAGCAGAGAGAGTTTCAGAGGGACGAGTGGTGCTGACATAACACTTCATTCACTCATCTTCATTTATTTTCCATTTTAACATTTAGTCTCAACAATCCATCCGTCGGGTCTGACCTCGCTCAGTATCTCAGACAGCTCTTTGACAAACTGAGTCTCTGTGGTTTCTGGCAGCAGAGAATAAAGGGACGAGGAAATCTTTGTCTTCACGTTTCCTTTGTATTTAATCTGAAAAACAAACACACGCGACTGTCAGTGCTAAAGCCAATGAAACATTTTTAATGAGAAATTTAACGGTCTTGTGTTCAGAGTTTCAGTCATAGTTTCTATGAGAACGCTGTAAACGTGGCTCGTGTGGAGAAACTGACTAAAATCTGGCCGTACTGAAGTTGAACTACCTCGCTCTGCAGCTCTGAAGCCTCTCTGGCATGTTGCGTCTCGGGAGTCTCCGGCAGGATGGAGTACAGCGAAACAGCCGCCTCCTTCTTCCCCTCCTCCTTATACTTAGACTGAAACAGTCACATTTCAGCACAATGAGCAGACAACTCGATCAATGTTTAAAAGAGAGAGAACGAGTCATCGTAGGGCCAATTTTAGACCCCAGAGATGAGGAAATGTTAGACAAAGACAGCAGATCTGGCCTGGTCCTCACTTAACATTGAAGCACAAGTACGATGTGTGTCAGACCTCAGAGATCACAGCGCTGATGTTCTTGGCGTGGATGAGTTCGGCTCCGGGAACAAACAGACTCTGTCCCTTCATCTTCTCGAAGTCTTCTTTATATCTGACCTGGAGGATGAGACACGAGTGTTAACGTGTTTCTGAGCCGAACTTCTCGTGAACTTGAGCTGCGTCCCCACGAGGACCGTGTGATGTGTTTTTCAGCCGTGCAGACGTTTCATCCCTTCAGGTTGTGAGTTTCAGAATCTCTCTCTGCTGCCTACCTTTTAATTAGCATCAGAGGATTGAAATACATTAACTGCATTATGTAACTTACACTGGGGATCAGTGACAGCACAAGCCGACCCCGTTACATGAACTCCAGGTGAAGTATCACTGCTACACCTTCTCCTGATTGGCTCCTGCCTGACTGAGCTCTCCTCTCTTCTGTTTGGCATTAGGTTTTATCGGGTGGGCGGGGCTTGTGTGTCTCCAGAGCTGCGTGGGCTCTCCAGAAAGCTGATTAATTGGTTGTACGTTTGGGGAATTTTGTGGGCTTTCACCATTGTTGTATACATATACGTATAAGTTTCATTATTTAATGGTTAAACAATGAAACTTATATCTACAGTTACTCTGGATGTCTCTTAATTTCTGGATTATTCTCAGTTTTATTCTCTGTTCAACAAAACAAGCTGCTTTTATTAACTTCATGATCCCAGACTGATTAAAACTATGCAAACTCTCTGTATTCTGGTGCTTTGCTAATGAAGTGACCTGCAAATAGTTCACCATATATTTTCACAATGTGCAGTTTGGTGTTTGTCTGAATCTGATTGGATGTTCGGTCCAATAACAGCCTGGCAGATTTTCTGTAGAGACTCTGGAGAAAAATGGAATTAATCCACAGACGACAATCTGTCACAGCCAATCTGTGACAGGAAGTCAGTGTGGGCAAAAAGCGACAGGTGCTTAAAGTACTAAATACAGCTTCGATGGCTTCTAACCAGGAACACGCGAGGCCGACTTCAGACTCAACACAAATAAGCAGAACAACACGTTCTCAACACCTCGACACAAACCAACGCTTGGTCAGACACCTATTCTCACCATATTTTTAATGAAGTGGCTCTCAAACAAGACAAACATAGTTTAATTTTCTTTATTATTTAATATTAACAATAGAAAAGGATGAAAGTTGAGTTTAAAGGAAATAAAGGTGAGCACAGTGCAGTCAGCAGACTCCTGTTTGTACACTGTTCTTACAAAACTCCCACAGCCACTGTCCCGAGGGAAGGGGGCCCATTAATCCTGTTTCAGTTTATTTACACCTCATTTTATGGTTTTTAAAACTCGTCCTTTTGCTGTTGTTCAATCAGGTTTAGCCATTACTTAGTTAGAGTTGGGGTTACAATACACTCCTACACCATGTTAAGCTTCTCAGACACGTCCTTGGTTACCGAGGTTAACCAAAGCCCCATTGGCTACCTGAGGCTTGCTATAAAAGTGAGCCAGTCTCCATATGGGATGGCTGTGGCTCAGGAGGTACAGCAAGCTATCTACCAACTGGAAGGTTAATGGTTTGAGCTCCGCCTCCTCTAGTTTTGCCCCTGATGTCTTCACTGAAGTACAAAAGTGTGATTGTTAGTTTAAAAGTGTTTAGATGTAGAAGTTGAAGAGTAGAAAAGCATTATTAGTTCTAGTCCATTAGCCATAAATGTCAGTATTAAACTGTAAAGCAGAACATTTTGTGCTTTCTTGGGCACCTTTAACCTTTCATAACATCTGCAGAGAAACGTCTTCTATTCTTAGGGCTCAGTGCGAGCGGTTGGACCTAGCAGCGGTAGCTACATCTATATTTTAGAAATGGTCTGATAAATGTAGCTGTCTTCATTCAAGTTGTCACAAACACAACTCTAAATTGGTCTTTTGGTGGATGTCAGCTTTACCATTTATAGAATCAACCAAAGAAAAAAAATCTGATTTTTTCCACCATCTGTTGTGCAAATTCATTAAGATTCTGCCGAAGGATGGCAAAGTCATTAGTGTGTGTTACACCTCTTAAAAGGATGTTTGAGGGCAGGTTTTCTCTCATGTAGAGAGCGGCTGGAGGAATAAAAGTGAAAATGATTTCATCAGGTGGGTTGAGTTGCTTCCACTGTAGCTGATGACTCATTCTGCTGTTGCTAACAGCCAAGCTGCCAAGTTTGTCTCACACCAGGGAATCAATATCTCACCCTCCCACATCCAACAGCAACATTCAGCCTCATTCAGCGTTTTACTCCAAAAGGCTGTTTTAGAAGTCAGAAAGCATTTTTTCTCCTTTGAGTATATTTTCTCTGCGTGTTGAATAAAGGGCAGCGCTGCACTTTGGTTACCAATAGCAACGCTCTTCGTGCTGGAAGAGAGGATGACACATTTCTGTCTTACGCCTCGAGAAGTTCACATTTTATTCATGAGTTACAAATCAGGCGACGCAAACAGCAGCAGGTGTTACGCACCACGTCGGACTTCACCGTGATGACATTTCAGCCCGAGAATTTAGCCGAGCTAGCAGCACGACATCAGCAGAGCAAACTGGGACCCCAACGGCTATTCTGCTGGTGTAGCCTCTCAGGCCTCTGCTGTGGGTGGTGCATATGCGAGCCGAAGTTTCCACTTTTGCTTTTCTGTGACGGGAACATTTACAATTGCAGAGGCATTTAATCTTAAATCACATGATAATCATTGTCTGCATTTCTAAGCAGTCTGCTTAGAGAGATGGGAACATGATGACAACGCTTTGTGTCATTATGTTCCCAACTGTCACATTGACAGCCATGAAACTTTTCACAGATATTCACATGATCCTCTCTCAGAACTGAATCAATGATTTCAAAGGGCTGAAAACTGGAACATTCAGGAGCTTCCTCACTGCAGTGAACCTCATTAGTTCTGTTGAAATTAGCAGAATGATGTTGAATTAGATTTGAATATTTTGGCAACTAGTGCATGATTCTTTCTGCAAAAAGCAAAAACAGAGCAATAGCAATGGCCTCCATTTCCCCCGAAGATATTTAAAAAAAACGAATAAACAGGGTTTTTCTTTTTTAAAGATGAGGCTCAGTTGTGCTGTTGGTAATACAAAGAGTTCATGTGGGCAACAAAGTATTTCAAGGAAAGATCCTGTTGATTCGTACACTTCTCAATGTCACTGGACAGGAGCATCGATCGGATCAACGGTGGAACGTCACCTGGTACATTTACTCAAGTACAGTTTTATTGTTCGTGTAATGTATTTGAGCGTCTTTATGTTCTGCTGATTTTATTTCTAAAGCAAGTATTTGAAACTTGAAAAAAAACCTGACCCTTGAACTATATTTTAATGCAAACATTGTGCTTTCTATTCCAAAACATTAGTTTGAAAGGTTTACTTACTTCTGATTTTTACATTTTAAAATATAGATCTACTATTGTGATTATGAATTACAGATCAAACCACCAGGCAGTTTATAAGTTCATAAAATCCTCTCCAGCTGCCTAAGAAGGAGAAAATGACGACATTATAGCTGCTGCACGCCGTTAGCGTGTTAGCACACACGTGTGTTTGTGCATGCTGCTCAAACTAACTTACAGTGCTTACACTAAGTGCAGCATCACAGAGTTGTACACACAACTGTAGACAATAAGCATGAACGGTGACATTAAAATAATGAGGTGACACTGAATGAACTCACGTCACTGGCGAGCAGGCTGCACCTCCTGTTAAACGCCGGGTCTGGCAGCGGAGGCTTCCCGTCAGACGAGGCCTGAAAAACACGAGACGATATATAAGAATAATTCTGACATTATATAGACAGAAACCAGGAAAAAACATTATTATCCTTGGATGTAGGAAAATTCCAGCATTTACATGAGTGGCCATTAACCCTTTAAGACCTACCATAGAACCAAGTCCGCCAGAGCTTATATTATATTTTTACATGCTGTAGTGCCATTTTGGGAGCATTTCAAGTTGCTATACATCAATACAACTGTTATAGCCCATATTTTAATAATATGTATGCATTAAGTCCATAGTAATTACATTAATTGCAAAAAAGTGCAATAAACTACAAAAAAATTGAAAATCGTTTTTGTTTTTTTACATATATTTCTACTTGGAGAAATTTAAGAGGCTTATCCCTCAAAACTTTAAATACAAAAAAGTTGCAAAAAATAGTTTACAACAACAGGAAATTTATTTTGAGTGTCTTCATAGTTTTATTTTTGAGATACACCAATTTTTATATACTGCAGGAAAAACAAAAAAATCCTATGATGCAAATTTGCAAAGAAAACAGCAGTGCATCAAAATAAACTATTTAAAGCAGTGCAATTCTGAGTTCTAAGCATCCCAGAAACTATTCAGAAAAGCATAAAGTCAAACATGACTTATAAAAACACCAGTATAGGCTTTTAAGGCCTACAAGTAAAAAACTCATTTTCCGCGAAAATGATGTCACTTCCGGTTTCGGACAGGTAATGGCGGACATGCGATAGTTCGCACTGACGTCTATTTCAATGTAGGAAGTGTTACGAACAGCTGATCGGATCGGCAAAGCGTGTTTCTGGAATATTATGTTTTTGTTCCTGCAAGTGCTTTTTATGCAATTTTTGCAAAGCTATATGTGGAAGGAAACCGTGACCTGAGGACAAGCTGATGGCATAAGATGTAAGTACAACTCCTCCGGTTTCATATGCAAAAAAAATTATTGCGCTAGCTTACGTGGTTCCGGTTCTACAGGGATTTAAAAATAGTTACAACGGAGCGTGCCCGCTCCGACCGGCTTTAAAGAGTTAATGCTAAAACTAACAGGAAAAATGCAGGTTTGATGATTTTATTTTTAGATGAAATCAGTTTTGCATCCATTGTTTGGGAAAGATTTTAAAAGCAGACAAGCCTGAGTGAAGACCATTAAACACAGTATCCAACATTTCATTTGCTTCTCACACACCTACATGATAACATGGAAACGCTTATAAACAACGTGGTTTCAGGACATTGGGCTGTCATGCCTTTGCTTTATTTCACTTTTTCAGATGCGATTTTATGATGTCACATGGCACGGAAAATGGTCAGAGTCAGACACACGGGTCAGCTGTCCTCATGCAAAACCTCACAGCACAAATGAGAGCAACATTAGGTAGAAGTCTAGTGTCCTTCATGACACCTCTGCATGTTACCAGGCTGCAGACAACATGTTGAGCATAGAGTTTATTCATGCAGGTCAAAGAGTCAAGATCAGCCACAATCATGCCAAATTAGCTGATCTCTACAATTCTAATTGCTAATGTTTTGCTGCAAGCCTCTTTGCAACCCCACCAACCACTCCATGGGTATAAAACAGCAATGGAAGTCCAATGAAAAGAGCAATAAAGTCTTCCTGGCTGAAGTAGAAACTGATGGACTGACTTCACTAACGATCCAGAGCAACAGAAAGCTTTGAGTCAACCAGTGGAAACTTCCCTAATTCATGCACTGTTAATCCTTTGACTTTCTTAACAGGCTGTATTCAGCCCCCAAAAATCCCACTATCCAAGGCTAATAATGGCACATTTTCATTTGTAGTTTCACTAATCCTCTCTAAGCCTTTATAAAAACCTGCAGTGCCAGACAAAGGCCTGCGCCAAGGTCAACAGAAAGACTCCCACTCAGAGCTTAGAGGTGTGGGGGTGTGACTCCTCTTAACAAAATTTGCTGCTCTACAGACTTCATCAAAGAACAGGAAGATTCTCAAAGTGTTTGCTAGTTTGAGAACATGCTGCTGTAGTTAACAGGGAAATCAGTCAAAGAATAACCAAATAAGCACAACTTTTACGGAGATCTCCTGCTGCCTCCAGAAGCTGTTTCTCTCTGCAGAACAATTATGTTTGTTCTAATTAGACTGATGTTAAGACCATTAAGATTTGTAAAGAGATCAGATTTATCATGGAGGCTTTCTAACACTAGAAAATGGTGGGAAACTTTATTTATTTTCTCTCTTTTATGTTTGATGAGATGAGAGCTGCACAAATGTAACTCAGGGAAGCAGAATTTAGCCCTTTTTCTGAAAAGCCTTGAAACTATTTTAAGATCCTCTTTGGTGTGAGCAGCAGGCTTCACGTCACTGGCGAGCAGGCTGCACCTCCTGTTAAACGCCGGGTCTGGCAGCGGAGGCTTCCCGTCAGACGAGGCCTGAAAAACACGAGACGATATATAAGAATAATTCTGACATTATATAGACAGAAACCAGGAAAAAACATTATTATCCTGGATGTAGAAAATTCCACATTTACATGGTGGCATTAACCCTTTAAGACCTACCATAGAACCAAGTCCGCCAGAGCTTATATTATATTTTTACATGCTGTAGTGCCATTTTGGGAGCATTTCAAGTTGCTATACATCAATACAACTGTTATAGCCCATATTTTAATAATATGTATGCATTAAGTCCATAGTAATTACATAAATTGCAAAAAAGTGCAATAAACTACAAAAAAAATTGAAAATCGTTTTTGTTTTTTTACATATATTTCTACTTGAGAAATTTAAGAGGCTTATCCCTCAAAACTTTAAATACAAAAAAGTTGCAAAAAATAGTTTACAACAACAGGAAATTTATTTTGAGTGTCTTCATAGTTTTATTTTGAGATACACCAATTTTTATATACTGCAGGAAAAACAAAAACAATCCTATGATGCAAATTTGCAAAGAAAACAGCATGGTGCATCAAAATAAACTATTTAAAGCAGTGCAATTCGAGTTCTAAGCATCCCAGAAACTATTCAGAAAAGCATGAAGTCAAACATGACTTATAAAAACACCAGTATAGGCTTTTAAGGCCTACAAGTAAAAAACTCATTTTCCGCGAAAATGATGTCACTTCCGGTTTCGGACAGGTAATGGCGGACATGCGATCGTTCGCACTGACGTCTATTTCAATGTAGGAAGTGTTACGAACAGCTGATCGGATCGGCAAAGCGTGTTTCTGGAATATTATGTTTTTGTTCCTGCAAGTGCTTTTTATGCAATTTTTGCAAAGCTATATGTGGAAGGAAACCGTGACCTAGGACAAGCTGATGGCATAAGATGTAAGTACAACTCCTCCGGTTTCATATGCAAAAAAAAATTATTGCGCTAGCTTACGTGGTTCCTGGTTCTACAGGGATTTAAAAATAGTTACGAACGAGCGTGCCCGCTCCGACCGGCTTTAAAGAGTTAATGCTAAAACTAACAGGAAAAATGCAGGTTTGATGATTTTATTTTTAGATGAAATCAGTTTTGCATCCATTGTTTGGGAAAGATTTTAAAAGCAGACAAGCCTGAGTGAAGACCATTAAACACAGTATCCAACATTTCATTTGCTTCTCACACACCTACATGATAACATGGAAACGCTTATAAACAACGTGGTTTCAGGACATTGGGCTGTCATGCCTTTGCTTTATTTCACTTTTTCAGATGTGACTTTATGATGTCACATGGCACGGAAAATGGTCAGAGTCAGACACACGGGTCAGCTGTCCTCATGCAAAACCTCACAGCACAAATGAGAGCAACATTAGGTAGAAGTCTAGTGTCCTTCATGACACCTCTGCATGTTACCAGGCTGCAGACAACATGTTGAGCATAGAGTTTATTCATGCAGGTCAAAGAGTCAAGATCAGCCACAATCATGCCAAATTAGCTGATCTCTACAATTCTAATTGCTAATGTTTTGCTGCAAGCCTCTTTGCAACCCCACCAGCCACTCCATGGGTATAAAACAGCAATGGAAGTCCAATGAAAAGAGCAATAAAGTCTTCCTGGCTGAAGTAGAAACTGATGGACTGACTTCACTAACGATCCAGAGCAACAGAAAGCTTTGAGTCAACCAGTGGAAACTTCCCTAATTCATGCACTGTTAATCCTTTGACTTTCTTAACAGGCTGTATTCAGCCCCCAAAAATCCCACTATCCAAGGCTAATAATGGCACATTTTCATTTGTAGTTTCACTAATCCTCTCTAAGCCTTTATAAAAACCTGCAGTGCCAGACAAAGGCCTGCGCCAAGGTCAACAGAAAGACTCCCACTCAGAGCTTAGAGGTGTGGGGGTGTGACTCCTCTTAACAAAATTTGCTGCTCTACAGACTTCATCAAAGAACGGGAAGATTCTCAAAGTGTTTGCTAGTTTGAGAACATGCTGCTGTAGTTAACAGGGAAATCAGTCAAAGAATAACCAAATAAGCACAACTTTTATGGAGATCTCCTGCTGCCTCCAGAAGCTGTTTCTCTCTGCAGAACAATTATGTTTGTTCTAATTAGACTGATGTTAAGACCATTAAGATTTGTAAAGAGATCAGATTTATCATGGAGGCTTTCTAACACTAGAAAATGGTGGGAAACTTTATTTATTTTCTCTCTTTTATGTTTGATGAGATGAGAGCTGCACAAATGTAACTCAGGGAAGCAGAATTTAGCCCTTTTTCTGAAAAGCCTTGAAACTATTTTAAGATCCTCTTTGGTGTGAGCAGCAGGCTTAGTGTGCTCCCAAACGTTTCTGTGCTGTGATGAATTTCCTTCTGTTTTGAGTATAATTAAAGCACAAATCCAGGTTTGTAAAAGTTTCATCTCCTCATTGTGTGTTTGATGAGTTTGTTGTTTCTGACAGAGTTTATAAATCAGTCAAATTTCGAGGTTCTCACCTCTGACTCCCACGACACCAGCAACCTCTTTGCTTTTGTATCCTCATCTTCATCCTTTTCCTTTCCACCTGCCTCCACCTTTGCATCATCATCTTCCTCCTCCACTTCCTCTGCTGTATTGTGACTTTCAGCGTCTTCATGCAGACCTTCAGCAGTTGTATAAGCAACCGTGCCCACAGTGGTCGCTGATGTTACCGTGGACTCCTCTTCATTTTCCTCCACTGTCACCACCTTTTTTGTCTCTGCAGCTGAAGCCTCGTCATTCTCCACCCCGGCCAGCTCTGAGGGAAAAAAGAGTTCATGTTGAACTCCAGAAGAAATAAACTTGAAATTATATTTATTTGTAAACACACAACAGGGACAAAAGGTAAAAAATGACAAAAGAAACACAAACATGATACCAAAGGTGGGGAACGACACTAAGTGACACACAAGACAGACAGAAATAATAAACTCAATTTGTAACTGACACTGAATAAAAACCAAGTATTCAGAAAGTGAAAGTGTAAAACATCAGAGTAAGTCAAACATCTCAACAACTCCACCGTCTTCTTCTTTTGGCTGCTCCCTTTAGGAGCCACCACAGCGATCTGTCCACCACCCTGCACGCCTTCCAACAGTACATCCATCAGTCTCCTCCGTCTGAGCTCCTCCTCTTTCACTCCTGCCTGGCAGCTCCATCCAAACAAGCTTTGCTCAGTATTTCCACCATCCTTCCTCTACACATGTCCAAACATCTCAGCTTTGTCCTTGGACGTTGTCTCCAAACCGTTCGACCCGAGATGTCTGTCTGACATTTCTACTCGTCTCTGATCTTTTCCATTCTGGTCACTTAACATCTTCAGCTCAGCCTCCTGCCTTTTTATCAATGCTACTGTCTCCAAACCACACATCACCTCGTAAACTTTCCCTTTTACTCATCTCCACCCGCTCAGCCCTGCCTGCACTCTGTTCTTCAATACCTCAGCTCCAGCCTCCCTTTCATTCACACACATATTCTGTCTTGCTTCTACTGACTTTCATTCCCCTTATTTCCAGTGTATTCCTCCACTTCTCTCTCATCCACCTGCTCCCTGAGGAACCAAGACTTAAATAATAAGTCCAAAAATAAACCTTGACATCACTAAAATCACCCTCAAAACAAAAGGAATCCAAAACTAATAATAATCCAAAAACTTCAAGCACTGCGACGACGATCACAACCAAACAGAAATTTAAACTCAAACGCAACACAAAACCCTGAAACCACGACGACTTCTGTGTAACATAAAACTGTAATAACAGTAATAGTTACCACTGGTACAGAAATAAATAATAACTCTAGATATAACTCAGCAGTCAATGTAGCCTGTACCCAACGATTAGAAAGTAAGTAAAGCAAAAGTATTTGATTGGATTTTATTCATCATGAACTGGCTCAAAGTAGATGACAGGCAGAGAGTTCACACAAGAA
>NW_024583178.1:31335-48801 GCF_018398535.1 Haplochromis burtoni | reverse complement strand
AGTGTGCTCCCAAACGTTTCTGTGCTGTGATGAATTTCCTTCTGTTTTGAGTATAATTAAAGCACAAATCCAGGTTTGTAAAAGTTTCATCTCCTCATTGTGTGTTTGATGAGTTTGTTGTTTCTGACAGAGTTTATAAATCAGTCAAATTTCGAGGTTCTCACCTCTGACTCCCACGACACCAGCAACCTCTTTGCTTTTGTATCCTCATCTTCATCCTTTTCCTTTCCACCTGCCTCCACCTTTGCATCATCATCTTCCTCCTCCACTTCCTCTGCTGTATTGTGACTTTCAGCGTCTTCATGCAGACCTTCAGCAGTTGTATAAGCAACCGTGCCCACAGTGGTCGCTGATGTTACCGTGGACTCCTCTTCATTTTCCTCCACTGTCACCACCTTTTTTGTCTCTGCAGCTGAAGCCTCGTCATTCTCCACCCCGGCCAGCTCTGAGGGAAAAAAGAGTTCATGTTGAACTCCAGAAGAAATAAACTTGAAATTATATTTATTTGTAAACACACAACAGGGACAAAAGGTAAAAAATGACAAAAGAAACACAAACATGATACCAAAGGTGGGGAACGACACTAAGTGACACACAAGACAGACAGAAATAATAAACTCAATTTGTAACTGACACTGAATAAAAACCAAGTATTCAGAAAGTGAAAGTGTAAAACATCAGAGTAAGTCAAACATCTCAACAACTCCACCGTCTTCTTCTTTTGGCTGCTCCCTTTAGGAGCCACCACAGCGATCTGTCCACCACCCTGCACGCCTTCCAACAGTACATCCATCAGTCTCCTCCGTCTGAGCTCCTCCTCTTTCACTCCTGCCTGGCAGCTCCATCCAAACAAGCTTTGCTCAGTATTTCCACCATCCTTCCTCTACACATGTCCAAACATCTCAGCTTTGTCCTTGGACGTTGTCTCCAAACCGTTCGACCCGAGATGTCTGTCTGACATTTCTACTCGTCTCTGATCTTTTCCATTCTGGTCACTTAACATCTTCAGCTCAGCCTCCTGCCTTTTTATCAATGCTACTGTCTCCAAACCACACATCACCTCGTAAACTTTCCCTTTTACTCATCTCCACCCGCTCAGCCCTGCCTGCACTCTGTTCTTCTCTCTCTTGTTTATTTAATAAAAGATAATTTAATAAACACAAACTAGCCAAAATACAACCATCACAACTGGTCTGATTCCAGGTGGAGTGGAAGAAAAACACGAGCAGCTGATCTAGGTTTGCTTTTATAGCCAGGAAGACACATCCGAGCTGCGTTGGGTCAGTCTTCCCATGTCAGCTGATAACAGGCGTCCAGCAAAGACGAGCCTCCTGTCACAGTCCTCCATGTTACAGTCGCCCTTGATCTGGTGCTAACAGCTTCCTCAAAGTCATCCTCACCCTGTGATCAAGGTCGTCTTTTGTGCTCACTGGACAACAGCTTGAACTTTGGTTTTTCAGAATAAGATTACATTACATTATAAGTCATCTCCTAATGCTGCAGGTTACTGTGTGCGGTTACTTTCATTTTGACACCAAAGATCTCCAACTTTACGTCCTCAGACCTTCACCTCACTCGCTCGTTTTTCTCTCACCTTCAACCTGTGGCTGATTTTCCATGTTGTGCTCTTGGCTTCCTCTGCGTATGTCGGTCTTTCAGGTTTTACTCACTGCCTCTTATTAACCTTCTCCGATGTAGTGATCACTCAGTTTTGTCACTTTGTTCCAGCACTTCACTCCTCCACTCCAGGTCCTTTAAACCTTCTTTGCTGTCAAACTTTGAGCTTCTTCGACACTCAGTTTCTGTAATGTCGTGTTCGCCTCTCGTTTTTCTATATATTCAGTAAAACCTGTGAGCGTCTGCACTGCCTCGTCTAGCCTCCTGCGATGGCTGAATGTCTTCTCTGACTCATGTTGATCGAGTGCCTCTTATCATTTTTAGCTTCTACATTTAGCCCGCTACTCAGAATCTTATCACCGCCATGCCCCTCATCCCAGCCACGGTGCCAGCTCTGGTACAGCGTGTGCTGCCCAGAAACAAAGACAGAGGCACCGGAGCTGTGTGACTGTGTGACTGTGTGACTGTGGTGTGTGTGTGTTCAGGGATGAAGGTGTCGTATGCTGGAAGGCATTCACCACTTACAAACAGACAAATATTAATCGGATGCCTTGGTCCCTGCAGTAACTGATAAACTACAAGCGCAGCGTTGACATATTCATTTTAAAATTTCTATATATGTTAAAGTTATTATTATTATTACCGTTTATGTTTAATGTTTTATTGAAGAGTGCAAGTCCAAGTTCATTGCTTCATTTAGCTTTGCCTTTGGTGCCCTGAGATAAAGATCCAACAGTGTTGCTGCTGAAAAGATCAAACAACCTCAACATCTCATCTCCAGCTGCGTTTTTTATTTTTCTGCTGAGCAGATGTGCAGCTTTCTGTCTGCAAACCAAAAGTAAACCCACGCAGGGTCAGGAAAGACCAAAAGATCTGAGAGTAGCTACACCACCAGTTTGTAAATCGCTTGATTATTTATGACATTCAAGTCATACATGAAAAAATCAATATAAATCCACGATAGCAAAAATATCCATCCATCCATTCGCTTCTGCTTATCCTTTTCAGGGGCGCTGGAGCCTATCCCAGCTGTCATAGGGCGAGAGGCGGGGTACACCCTGGACAGGTCGCCAGTCTGTCGCAGGGCCAACACACAGGGACAGACAACCATTCACACTCACATTCACACCTAGTGGCAATTTGGATTATCCAATTAACCTATCCCCACAAGCTGCATGTCTTTGGACGGTGGGAGGAAGCCGGAGTACCCGGAGGGAACCCACGCAAACACGGGGAGAACATGCAAACTCCACAGAAGACCCCGGCCTGATGGTGGAATTGAACATATGGTTGAATTGGAAATCTAATAATGTTATATATCACTGATTCCCAAAGCGTGGACCACAGCTAACACCAAACTCTGCTGGAACATTTAAATAAGGCCCGCGTGGCTGCAGAAGTGAACAGCTGGACAACAAGAAGTCATTTCTGATAAATCAACACCAGAAGTGAGAGCCCACGTGTTCCTGCCTCACCTGGTGTTTAATGTCAAACAATTTAATGTCTTTAAATATTCAGATCTGGTGCTTCAATAGACCTTTGACCTGTCCAGGGTGTATCCGTCTACACCTGTTCAACAGGCTTTGGCTCACTGCAATGCTAAACTGGAAAGTAATTAAGAAATTAAGCTCATAGATTAATATATCTGGAAACAAAGAAAATTAATTAAAGGTATGAGATTTAAAAAAAAAAAGCATATTATTCTTAATTTTCTGCCCTATTTTTGATCAACTCCATCAAGCAGCTGTTCAGAATGAATCAGTGAAAACATAAATAGTTTGTTTGTGGTGTTTAGGTGATGTTCAGAGTTGGGAATGGGATCTGAAGGTCACAGGATTAAGTTTGGTGTTGACTGTTATATATTATATTTACATTTGAAGTTTTAATGCTGGAACTATTTTCAAAATAAAACAATCACTTACTCCCTAAAACGTATTACTGACCTATCATCTGATGTTACACACTGATGAATTTAAATACTTTATCTGTTTATGTTTTCTTTTGTACTCAAAGTGTACACAGGTGCAGAATTAAAACACCCATTTCCTTTAAATATTCCAGCATCGTTTGGTATGAATGATTTTGAATGATGAAGCCAGAGACTGCAGGTGATCTGGCTCTGGGATGTGTCAGATGGCTGTCCATGTAAACAGGACATCGACCTTATAAAGACCGACCGCGTAGGCGCCGAGTGACCATCTGCTCCCAGACTGCACAAAGACTAATCACAGCTCAACACAACAACAAAGGGTTCATTTATCACCATTGACACCGAATCATCCACATATAACAGCAAACTGACTCTGAATTAAGAAAATACGCATATCAAGCAAAAAATAATAAAATGTGGATAAATGGTTCTGATCGTGGATAATGCTGTTGTTGTTGATTATATGAAAAAATAAGCTTCAATAATCAACTGAAAGCTCATTTTTCTCGGTTTGGGCACTTTGGAAATGCACATTGTCCTGGTTACACAACAAATCTTACAAACTGTGACATATTAAAAAAAGTTAATTAATGAAAAAGATTTTTCCAGTACCTGTTACATCCCAAACTAGTAAAAACATCTGTGGACTGGAATGTGCACGGCTCAAACCTGGAAGGCTCCACAATGAGCAAAACCCAGCTCAGCCTGTAAACTATACGACAGGCGACTGTAGCCACACACACCACCCACGGCTTGTGCTCTGCTTTCTGAGGCTTTTACAGCAGTGAGCGTAAACTGGCTGCTGCATGTTAGGATTTAAGGACCGTGACCCGACACACTTCCCATTGAGCTTTATTGTTTTAATGACTTTGCACATAAACACTGTTTCCTGGATTCAGCACAAGCGTCCACCAGCTTTCCAGCTGTCTCTGGTCTCTGGCCTCACTATAAACAGGGGGAACCCTCATTAGTTAGATCATGTCCACCTGTCCCTCTAACCTCGCTGGCACTGGCCCTTGAGCTCACCGCACCACCCCTCCCCTGCAGCTGTGCCACACCTCCACCACGATTTTAAAGACAAAAGTGACCAAATTTACACGAGAAGGTGAGGAAATAAGCTTTCTGCTAACATGAGCAAGCCTGGTTAGGAAGCCAAAGACACACATATCTGCTAATTGATGCCACCATTGATTATCTTCCACTTATTAAGAGATTTGCTCTAAGTCATACAATTGATTTCCATGTATAAATGCATTAAAACAGTAAGACAAAGACAGCTGAGAAGCCGGTGCAGAGGTGAGGGTGAAAACACACTGCAGTGCAGTCACATCCCTAATTTTAAACTCATAACAGTCTCCAAATCATTGAGCTGCAACAGAATTCACGCAGCTTACTGTAGTTATGATGTTGGAAAGCATCAATAGAAACCAAAATCTTTTTTGAAGCAGGCAAACAAGTTTATTTCTGCTGCAAAGATTTTAACATTAAATGTCTATGAGGACTCGCTGATGGAGCCAGCCTCTTGTGGCCACTAGAGGAACTGCAGCCTTTGGTACTTCAGCTTCTTTTTTCAGCTTTGGAGGTGTCCATTTATTTATTTTGACCAATCACATTAAAAAACTTAGATTTTAAGTTTTTATTGTGATCACTGTGAAGAAAATACAACTGCAAAACTTTACTATCGGATTTCGTTAGAAATCAGGATCAGTTCCACGGACGGATTTGTTCCAAGAACAGCATTTTCCTCCCACAGTTAATTGTAAATGTAAAAAAAAAGAAATATATATAAATACATCAGTTACCATGACAACTGAATAATGTTGGCAAGAAGATGCACTGCTGACTTCTGTTACAGACCAGCATGCTTTCATAACTGGTGATACCATCGTCTTGGGGCACTTTCTCATTAATACTCATAATATTTTTCCTTCTACTTGATATTCCTGTGCTCACCAGCACTCACAGAGATCCAAACCCATCAGGGGTCAAACAGTAAATCAGTGGTTCAGTGGCCTGAGAAACAGCTGAGTCCTGGCTGACTTTGGGCCTGCAGCCATCACAGCCTCACCCAGAATCACAGCAAACACGACTCTCTGGGAACGAGCTGCTTTGGTCTCTTCTTGAAGCTGAATTTGGAGTTTTTCTAGGTGGTAAAAAAAGAAAGAAAGCCTCCTCACTGACCAGCTCTCTCTCTCTTTGTGTCTTTCCTCAGATCTTGTTAATGAATTCTGAAACACAAAGCTTTTCCTGGGAGAGGCCCTGTGATCTCGTCCTGATGTGAACCAGTGCTGCTGCCAGCCACAGCTCAGCAGAAACAACACATTTCTCTTCAGGTTTTCAACAGTTTATTTTTTAATGGAATACTGTACTGCACTACAGATAAACTCAGATCCTGCTGCTGTTACTGACAGTGGAAACTATGCCATACCAGCGCTTTGAAGCTGAAGCGCGTCTCATCTTTTTGCAGATGATGCTTTTCCTTCTAATGAGCCTGCACTGTGATGTGTGGATGACATCGCTCTTTCTCAATTAAGCAAACAGAAAACCAGCTGTGTTATTTCCGGATGCTCTGACCTCGACTCTTTAAGGATCTGTTGCTTGTAAAGAACCTGGGAGTGATCGCTGACAACACAAAATGACGTTCGTGCACGTTAAAGCACTGATGGAGGGGAAGCTCTCATTCAGCATGCCTTGAATTCATCCCAGCTCTCCCAGTACTATTGTAATGGTCTTCATTCAGGTGCCAGTCTGCTCTCGCTCAGTTTTTTTGAAGCTGCACTGAACTCTGCTGGGACACACAAGCAAGGCCAGATGTCACCATGGTGGCGTCTGACAGTTTCAAATGATTTCAGACTTTATAGGTGTTTCTTTTGTTCCCACTACACTACAGAGCTGAGCTGATGCACCACAGAGGTGAAACTGCTCAGCAGTTTCTCCTAAATGTTAGGGTGGACGTCCCCTTTATGAACATTTTTAAATCCTTTAAAAAACTATTTTCATTCTTTGGCTTTTAAACCAAACTGAGTTCTGATTTTGACATTTAGAGTTTTTAACACACTTGTAAAATAAACGGACTCATCTTAACACTACTGGACTTGCTTTACAGCACGATGTTGAAGATTAAACTGAGCAATAATCAGGCTTTTTCTATCCTTCTGTATAAATAGCTGCAGATTATTAATATCACCTGTTATGTTGAACATAATAACGGCACGGAGGACAGCAGGGTCGAGGTTAATCTCTGTTCGTTACATCACTTCCACTCTCCCACGTATGTCAGTGCTGTCTCACTACTTTAGTCTAATCATCTTCTTTTACCCAGTCAGCCTCCACTCTGCACTAAATCTCACTTCCTTCATTTCAGATGAAATGTGACCCCCCCTCCTCGCCGTCTCCGCCTCTCTCAGCGCTCCATCCAAGCCTCCATCTTTAGGGAAAGGGTTAGGAAAGCAAGTCATCAAGTCAAAGCTGATGGTTCTTACATGTTAAAGTCACTTATTAATTTAACACAGGTCTCAGACTGAATATGAGGTGAAACCTGAAGCCGAGGGGTGGCAGTCGGGGCTGAGACGTGAACCCTGAGTGGAACATGCTGGATGTGGGAGGTGTGGCGACCTGTGTGACAAACTTATGGAGCTTCTCTAAAAATGGCCAGGTGGTGATTAGAGGCTGTCAGCTGGTGGCAGGGTGCTGGAGGGGTGTGATGAAGCAGGTGATACGCAGCAGGTCCAACTCACCACTTTTAGATGTGATGATTTCCTGCTAACGCGCTGGTGCCCGATCCCACAGGGGGGAGCTGTATTTAAGCTACAGGGTGGACCAAAGGCAGGGTCATAAAGTTTCAGCTCGTCAGAACTCCAGGAGTGACAGGATCTCCATCAGGGAATGAATGAATTTCAAAGCAGACGCTCGCGCCGCCTTCGATGACAATTACTCTTCGTTAGGTGACATCAGAGCGGGTAATAAAAACCGAGGGAAGCTGAGGAAGAATTTCAAACCTCAGCCATACGACAGACACACTTCTAAGAGCAGATTGAAGCCTGACGTGAGGAACATAAAAAGTTCTCATTTTGATCACCGCAGCTACATCGTTAACATCATCTGGATTCCCACAGCATAGCAATGAGACTCAAGGACAGACGACGAACTACGACACCCGTCAGCGTGTCCGAGCGGTTAGCATGAAACATTTTTCCTAATAAAACACGAGCTGCTGATCATATTCAACTCAAACTGCTTCTCTCCGTCTTCGTCCACCTCCTCTTCCTCACACTTATCCCCCTCATCTTTCTTTCGCCAAGTCAACCTCGAAAAGAGCTGAGTAATAAAATAAAAAGTGTGGGCTGTTAAAGGTCACAGCAATTGAGCGAGAGAGCCAATGTGTGCGTCCTAATTAAAGCAGAGCGAGAGAGGAGGGAGAGTTTGTGCTAACGGAGCGGAATAACGCGATCACTCGGTCAGGTAAACAGAGGCGGAGCCCAAGATCGACAGGCTGGAAATGAAGAACCCAGAAGAGACGAGGGAAAAGAAACGGCTAAATATGTCAGCGTACGATTAACTCAGTCCAACATTGTTCAATCTCATTTTTATACGACTGAACTGTTTCCCAAGTTTCTCACGTGTGCTGGATAACGTGAGGGTCACGCTGCTCACACGTGTGTTAGTCCTGTGATGGGCCGAGGGCGGGCATACCTCACCTTTACACTTCCAACACACAAACAAATTAACTACATTTTCTTTTCTAATAAAGTCAAATTGTTTATAACCAGTGTTGGACCTAAACCACATGCCAGGATTCATACATGGTTAAACTGGCCTGAGCCCGGGCAGATTCTACATCAGGGAATCTGCGAGGTTTTCCTCTGCACAGTGAACAGGTTTCCCAACAGACGACACGTCTCAACCATCTACTGTCAGTCAGACAGTTGGAAACAGGTCAGAAAATGACACTGAATATAAATCAATCTGATAAGTTTTTGCACACATGTCAGTTTTTACTGAATGCTGTTTAACCTCTCAACACCTAGCAGCTCACTGGCAGCCTGCAAAGAGTAAAGTTAGGTTTTGTTTTAGCCATGAGCTACATACAAATGTTTCTATATGTTACATTTCAAATGATTTTTTTGGGTTTTTAGTGAGAGTTTTTGCATTCACGTGTTTCAAACTGAGCAAATCTGCACAAAACGATGGACCCAAAAGACTCAGACTCCACAGATTCAGTAATTCGGTAATCCCACAACCCCCGATTTCCAGGATAAAACATGGAATAAATACAATGGAGTTCCAATAAATCGACCATACAAACCATCCAAGATCTAATAATATATAAACCAAAATCACAAAGGTCAGCTCTGCAAATAGAAAGTAGAGAGGAATCCCTTTTCCACATTTTCCCAATTCCTAGTTTGCTCCACTTACATGAAACCAAACAAACTCCACACTGACTTTTCCCAGTGATCCACAACAAGTGCACTTCACTACCCCACTAACGACAAAACTCAAGAAAACGTCTAGAACAACATAAAGGCAAAGAGTCCACCAGTCTTCAAAGACTATATATAATTTATATGCTAACATATATTTGAGATAAAGAGAGATGTCAAGTCAGAGTACATGTTTTATACTTTATTAAGTATAAACACATGTACTGTTTAAGCTCATATTTGAATGGTTTGAATGGTTTTGAATATTTTGAATCGGTGGAGGAGATGCAGCGTGATAAACTGTAGATGCAGCAGTGCACGATGATCTTTGCTTTTTAGGGGCAGAAGTGCATGAGCCTAACTTCATGACCAATTTCTAAAATTTCTCCAAGACTGCTGGTTTTACATGTTTTATAAAAGCAGAAATACAAACGTAGAACAATCAGACTGACGTAAAAAAAAGAGACAGAAAACAACTACAGGAAGGAAACAAACAGACCTCAGCATCATCCACTGAGCGTCGTCTGGTCCTCAGGACACATCTGTAGAACATCTGTGCGCACAAACACACACACACTCTCTCACACACCACAAAAAGAAAACAATCACAAAAAATAAAGTTCATTAAATGTTGATTTTAAATGATTCAACATCACAACAGTTGTAACTTCTGCATTTCTGACAAACTACTTTCTGGACTGAAATCATTCGTTTAGTGTAAAAACACTCAATAGTTTTTAATCTTTACTGGTAATAAATTCAAACTTCATTCAGTTGATTCTACAACATTCAAACATCCACAAACTTCTAGCAGTAACTCCGTCCTCCCTGTTTACTAGCTTGTCTTGTTACTCGTGTATTATCGTTCTCCTCCTCTGGCCTTTCACGCTCCCCTTTGCGTCTGTTCTCTCCCAGAAACCTTTCTTCTTCTTCTTCTGTTGCCTTTCAGAAACATTCATAATGTAACCTACTTTGCCTACATTCAGTAAATAGAAGTCGTGATCACTTACACTAATGGTTGTAGAAGACGCTCCTCTTCAAACAGCTGACGTCAAAACGCTGCAGGGCTTGATGATGTAGGCATTTTGTGTTTGTGTGTGTGCGTGTAAGAGACTGTGCTCACCGACCAGAGTGCATCCTCACACATACACACACACACTCTCATATACAGAACGACAAACAGTAGCTGGGTGTGTATCGTGTGTGTGTTCATACGTTGCTGATCTGCTCCTGAGTCCTTCTCAGTCTTTGCATCTCCGGAGTGTCGGACACGATGCTGAACCCTCGACCTTTGCTCTCCTCAAAGTCCTTCTTATACTTCACCTACAGGAGAAGCAGAGGGAACAAAACACTTCATGTCAAAGGGACAGTCACACTATGAAAGCGTCTCTGTGGCAGTGTGAGGGACACAACTCGATCTATATTTGATGTGCTGCAATATTTAGCTCGTCCACATCTGTCACACTGTTGCACAAAGACAAACACCAGCTCGGCGTCTCCAGTCGAGTACTTCCACGCTTACACTTGCTATTTTCAGTGCACAAGCGTGTTCACACTGACAAGTGCGGCTACATGACGAGCACAGCAAGGATGAACATGAAACGCTGGAGCTACACTTCTCAGCCTCAATCGCTGACACACCGAAGAATCGTGGAAACCACTCAACTATTTTCAGCCAGCAGGAGGATTACATTAGTTTCGACTTCAGTTTTATGTGGTCAGACACCCGACAGGTAGCAAATGTCTGCAAAAACCAGCAGCTGACTCAACAATTAAACAGTTAAAAGGTGCAACACTCTGTTTTTAACTTATTTTATTCTGTGGGACAAGTTATCCCCACTTAGCTTTAAAATGTAACTTCTGTGTTTCACATTACAAAGAACAAAACATGAAAAATATCTTAAGTTTGTGCTTTAAGGCTTTATTTAGTTAGACAAGACAGGAGAGGTGGGAGAAAGACTGGCAGTAAAGCGCCTCGGGGCAGATTCAAGCTCAGGCCTCTGCAGCCGTACAGCGTGAGACTCACCTGCTGAGCCTCATGAGCTTTACCAGCACCCTGAAAGAAAGTTTCAACAACAGACCTTATTTTACGCATCCAAGCAAAAGTCTATTCAGAAAACTGACACAAGGGAGTGACAACTCAGAACGTATTCCAACAGTCCTTTCCAATACCTGCACACTGCGTGGAAGTGCACTAACAGAAGTATCCAAACTCAGAGACGGTGTATAACATTATGCAGTAAGGCTTTGAGAAGAGCAGTGGTTCGGTTTCCTCTGGGTGAAAAGACAGATGAGGATCCGCAGACAGCTGTGATCACGATGTGGTTCAGGAACTAATTAACGACATAATTCAGCTACGGTCTCATGAAAGCAACAAAACCGTGATGACGTGTAATGATATCTGAAGGTGGGTTTCACCTTTAAGTGAGCCCACACAGCAGCAAGAAATAATTACACCACTCAGCGCTCAGATACGCCGCGGCAACAATCAACCTCACACGGTGTGAAAAGGACTTTAAATATGCTGTAATTGCCCCGCGTACGTTTGGAACTCGATCTGCGGGATATGAAAAGAAGTTTTTATTTCTGGCTTTAGAAGCTGATTTTCACTGCTCGACTGTTCTCGCTCCTCACAGAGTCCCACAGAGGCAGTTTGGTTAATGATCTGGAAAAGTTATTTTCAGGCCCACACCTATAATAATGTTTATGTGACTGACTGATGGTTATTTATTGACTGAAAGCGGAGCTGCTACTTAGTAAACTTCTTTTAAAATTGCCTTGTGCTGAGACAAAGCTGCGGATGACACAATAGTGAAGATTAGGACATTATGGCTCCAAACAAGTCGAGATGACAAGATGATTATCCAGAGTGACTTCGTCACTTCATGGATCTCTTCTTAAGCCACAGCTTCCACTGAGAGGTTGATAAACAACTCATGAATGAAAGTCAGACTAACAGAGCCCAGTCTGCAAAAAAGTGAGAGCGAGACGCTGTGAGAAGTGTAAATAAAAACAGAATGCAATGATTTTTGGGAAGAGGCAACAAGAGACTGGAAAAGTTGTGCAGAGCTAAAAAATAAAAAAGCGTGCCGACACTGATGGTGTTGATTAGTAAAATGACAAAAAAGAGACTGAGACTATCAGAAGGGACGATGGGGAGGAGTTCACCTCTCTGTGACAGACGGCATGTTCAAATCGTTCAGCGATTTAACAATCAAGCTTCTGATGTAAGATTTCATCATCTGTTATCATCAAAGATCCAGAGAAGTGATGTTCAGGCCCTCAGGCAGAACTCAAACACACCTGACTCTGTGCTGGAAATCACTGCATGGGCTCAGAAACACTGCTAAAAACCACTGTCAGTGAACTCATCGCTGCATCTACACAAAGTTTGAACTCGACTGTGCAAAGATCCAAATCCAGCAACACTGTTGCGTTTTGACTTCAGTCTGACCAATCACAACAAGCCGTGGAATAAAGAGAGGTGGGACAGAGCCTGTATGACAGAATGAGGGGGCGTCGGCACACATGCACAGGGGTAGCTTGTGCATCGGTGGAGGCCTCATTAATGCTGAGCGTTTGGAGAAACATGTGCTGCCATCCAGACAACATCTTTTTCAGGAAAGGACTTGCTTATTCCACACTGACACTTATTCCACATTTTCCAACAGCACAGCTGTTAAACTGGTCCGCCTGTCGTCCGGACCTGTCACCCAGCAGCTGAAATCGAGCAACAGGAATAAAAAATCTGGGAACTCGAGAGACCAATGCTGTAGTTTTAAAAGGCAAACACTTGCAGGGTCTTGTTAAAAGAAGAGGTGATGCAACTCAGCGGTAAACATGCTCTTAACTCAGCGTTTTTGAAGTGCGCTGCTGGCATTTAAATGAGCGGACATGTTTTAAAAGAACGATTTCTTGTGGTGTTTCTGGTTTATCCTTAGATACAGACTCTAAACGGCTCTTTTACATTTTAGTTTTGAATCATGTCGTGGGCATGTTCAGGATTCTCCACACGTTTAACACATTCACTTTGCAGGACACTATTTCTCTATGAGGGCAGACTGATCACAGATCTGTAAATGAGTCAGGGTCAGCCAAACCAGTACTGTGTCCCTGCCAAGCAGCAGGCCGAGTGGATGATTTAGAGCCCACAGACAACAACGATAACAAGCATGCGGTCATTTTTACTCCGGTCCCGCCCGCACTTCAGCTCGACCTTCAGAGGAAATACTCTGCAGCTCGTTTGGACCTAATGTCATCCTGCTGGTGCCTATCAGTCATCAGTAACAGTCCATTAGCCCTCAGAACAGCGTTGCATAAGGCTATAAAACGCAGGAGTATGACTCATAGCGTTGTGTGTTCTGCTATTCTGCTCTCACAGTGATTGCCCCCATTCTCATTACAAAGCAGATTAAATCCCCATTCATCAGTCCGAGGCTCCCTGCAGAGCTAATATGACAAGCTAATGAGCTAAACTACACACACCCTCTCTCTCACACACACTCGAGAAACTGGACAAAAGTGGACTGTGGAGGTGGGGCTTGCATGGCTGACCATTTCTGATTGGTTGAGTGCATTGGCTCGTTTTCTTTTTACATTCAATTAATTTAAATTATTTGTTGATGAATTTGGTAAGACTGCCTACGTCTTCTCCACAGTTATGACTGTAGACTGTATGTAATAAAACTAATGTGGCTTCTACACTGAAGTCACCGTGAAACTAACGATGAACAAAGGACGATTCGTTTGGTTTCAAAGCAAAGTGTGACTGAATAGAAATCTAAGAACAACCATCAGTTGTCATCATCAATCTGTGGACTCGGAATACTTTCCTGATGAGTTTACAGTCTCGATCGCTGGTTTCACTTTGGATAAAAAAGTCTCCGTGAGTCTCTCACCTGCGCTCTGACGTCTGACGTGAAAACACTGAGACGGCGGAAAAGCATCAATCTTTTACAGAGTTTGTGGATACGACTCAGTGATCTCATCTGCAAAGCACTAAATCACAACTGACAGCAGCACAGCTTCATGCACTGTTGATTGTCCTTTGCTGTATGTGGAGACTCTTTTTTTGTAGTCTTCAACATTACCTCCTCCTCCTCCTAGACTGGAGTGGAACAGTTTTATAGTTTTATATGGTCGTGGTTGCTTCATCTGCTTCGCTGGTTTCAGGAAGTTGCGTGGTTGAAAACAGATCTCTGCGTCCTGTATGAGTCCGGTTTGAGGGGACAAGGTTTCAACTATTACTTAACTATTATAAGGAGAACTCCAATGATTGAACAATCCTCTACTTGGCAGTGAAATGAAGGAAAAAAAACTTTTTTTAACAGGAAGAGAAGTCCAGGCTCAGGGAGGGGCAGTCATCTGCTTCAGCTGTCAGGGCAATGAAAGAAAGACGAGAGAGAAATGGAGCATGGAGAGACCACAAACAACAAATTGGACAAAACAAACTCCAACAGAGAGAAGACCAAAGCTGAAAACAGGGAGTGAGGATGCATCAGGGTTTGTCCCATAGCAGCCTGAACCAAAGCAGCATAACTAAGGGATGATCCAGCCCTCAAAATAAGCTTTAATCAATACTGGATGTTTTAAGGCTAATCCTTGAAGTACACAGGCTACACAAACTGGGAGCTGGTTCCACTCATTCCAGTCTACTTTTAGAAAGTCTAAGAACCACATGGAGGTGGCTGCAGCTCTGGAAGCAGAACAGCTCATGATAGGAAGCAGTTACACAGAAAAAACGTAGACAAAAGTGCTTGTGTCAATGGGTGAATGAGGCATGTTGTACAAAGCACTTTGAGTGGTCGAGTAGAAAAATGCTATATAAGAACCATTTACAAGTCAGCCTGTCTGAGAGCAAAGTGCTCTATTAGGTTGAAAAGAAACTATGAGGCGTTTAAAATGTGCTGATCATTCAGGACTGTGTGAGATGGTCTGTGAGGCTGTTTAGGTTTTGATGAACGATCAGCTGGTCTCTGCAGTTTCAGAGCAAATAAAATAAGAGCTGTTTATTTGATCTCACAATGACTTTTAAATAAAAGCGAATGATTTTAGTTTGCAATGAAAATTCGTTGTTTTTTATTTTGTGACTTCTCTATATGTAATCCACATGCTTTGAGACAGACAGCGCCAACCATAACCAGGTCACACGATCATGTCTCATCCTTTCCTCTGTGCCTTACACAACGAGGTCAGTGCTGAACATATGCGGGGTTTCCCAGTGTGTGTAATGTAAGCACACTAATGCTACACAGTGTCACTGTCTGTTACAATCAGCTTCCTGAAGGAGAACCTGTGAGCTTCAGAGCCAATATAAACAGACTTAAACATGACCTACAGAGAGAGCAGGCGAGTGGGCAGGAAGTAACTAAAGAAGAGGAAGAAGAGGGTTTGTTTCCACCTTCTGCACGGCACAAGGGAAGAAAGCCTCTTTTACAAAGACAATGCTAAAAATGACACATTAGTCATTTTACATCTTTATTGATGCTGATTTAAGTTTATTCCAGTTCTATTTCAGCTAACCTCCACACCCAAAGAGGAGAAGATGCAAACGCACCACTGTTGAAACTTTAGGGATGCACCTTCTTTATTTGAGTGGTTCCCACTCCACACCTGCCTGCTGTGTAGATGTATGATGTGTTAGTGGATCTTTAACCCATTTCTGCTGATATGAATCCAGTGTACAAACCATGAAGACTATAGTAGAGCTACACAGACCTGTGGGTCTGTAAAGCTGTACAAAATAAAACATTTATTTTCCCCTCAGTCGATGTGGATCTATGTCTTTGGTCTGTTGTGGTTTTATGATATTGACAATGTTTTTGTATGTAAAAGGCCAACCAGTGCCAAGAGATGGAAAAGTGTTGATTTTGGTTTGGATGGTTTCACATATTCTGCAGCATGCTGTTCATGTGAAAGTGTTTAGACCTAAATAATAATAATGATAAATAATAATAATTTAGTATTCTTATGGAAAGTGCTCACAGGATGTGCTTTATTTTGAAATACAAGGAAGTGCCCTACTCTGTCTCTAGCTTTAGTGTTGCCTGCTGCATGCAGCTGTGCGGTGTTATCCTGGATCAACAGCTATACTTCCTGTGCAGCAGCTTCATGCTCTGGACTGAACCCAAACAGCATCTATTATAATTTTGACATAATAATTACTTTTTAAAAATGTCGTTATTATTATTAAAATCAGAAGAAATAAGTTAATCTTTCGTTTTCATAACTTTAGGAAACAAAGACATTTTTTATTTGAATCATAGTTTCCTAATCCTGTGGTATTACTGAGTGTTTTGTTTTTATTTATGTTCTTTTTAAGTGCTGAATTTGATTTTTGCCGTCCTGTGTTTGGTTTCATGTCCTTGTTCTGTTTGTAGTAGTCTTACTTCCCTCCGTGCTTCCACGTTGTTCCTCCCTCTGCCTCATCTCTGAGCTTGTCTCTGCTGTCGTGTCTGTGAGTCTTGTCTCTGTTTTACTTTGAAGTTTAGCGTCATGTTTTCTATTTCGAGGTTGTTGGTTTACTTTCTGTCTTCTTCCCCCTACATGTCTGTCAGCCCACCCCTAACTGTTTCTACCTGTGTCAGTTACACTCAGCTGTACCTCCTTCCTCACCCTCCGCGTGTACATCCAGCAGCCACTGTATTAGGGAGACCGTGCTGATACTGGCTTGGACACTCTTCTGCTTTCAGAACTTCTTTAACTGGCACAGATTAAACAAACGTTCTTTGTGTTGTGTGTTCAGAGATGCTCTGTTGCATACCACGCTTGTAACAAGTGATCATTTGAGTAGCTGCCTGGTCTCTCCTCTCAACTCTGCCATCAACAAGCCATTTTTGCCCAAATCATGTCTACATGCCTCAACACGCCGAGTTGCTGCCATATGATTGGCTGATTAGATATTTGGGTGAACAATTGAGCAGGTATTCCTAATAAAGTGTCTTTTGTCAGTTTCCATTATGCTTCTCCCTGTGCTACCCTGTGTGTTCACCTGTGTTTCTGGATTAGCTTAACATTTTCCACTTTGCTTACTGCCTAAATAAACATTCATCTTTGACTGGATGTCAGCCAGTGCATACTTCAAAGACTCTTATTGTGAAAGGCAGAGTAGGAAGAAGCCTTTCTCACATGTGTAGGAGAGTTTGGATCTCCTCATCAAAACAACATTGCAACAGTCATGATGTCAGCAGTCTGCACTAACAGGGCATTAAAATCCGAAAGATCACAGATTTTAAATATTTGGTTTTTACAGTTTCCTGAAATCAAAGCAGAGGAAAATGAGCGAAAAGAATAAACGGAGACGGGACAGAACACACGAATGTGTGAAACTGGTCTGTAAATGACAAATATTTGATGGAGGGGTCGTCACTGGCACAGAGCAGGACACAGACACACATAAGCATGCCAAACAGCATGCCCCCTCCAGCAGACTGCTGAGTGGACATCTGTCCTTTTGTACTGCAGTCTGCTGGGCTGACACACACACACACACACACA
>NW_024583178.1:17622-30122 GCF_018398535.1 Haplochromis burtoni | reverse complement strand
ACAGTGCAACTATGGTTTGTTTGAAATGGTTCCCAGGAGAACGCCTCTTCTCTCTAAAAAGGATACTGAAGCACATCGTAGGTTTGCAAAGTTGCATGTGAACAAAACAGAACACTTCTGGAACAATCTCATTTGGACAAAAGACACCAAACACACAATATCAGCAAACACCAGCTGTCCGCGAGGTGATGGTGGGGTGAGGATTTGAGCACCGTGCAGTCACTGGGTTGACCGAGAACTCCTCTGTTTAACAAAGTTTTCTAGAGTCTAGCGTGAGGCTGTCTGTCTGACAGATGAAGCTGAAACTGAGTCATGCAACAGGACAATGATCCTAAGCACAGAAGGAAATCTACAACAGAATGTCTGAAAAAGGAAAGAATCGGATAAGTGACGCATGCACGTTTTAGAAATCCTTAAAAGTTTTGAGATTGACTATAATATCTGAAGTACTCTGACAAAAGCCAGAACTACATGGCATTTAAAGGTCTTGTTAAAGGTTTGTTGCCTCAACAAACAGTGATGCTAATACAGAAAATTCACAATAATAAATATTTGAGTGCTTAGAAGCAGCAGAAATGCTGTAAACTCACCACGGACACATTTGCACCTGTTAATGAAGCTGTTTGTTTATCACCTGTAGCTGTAACCACTCACATCTTTGTTTCTCTCACTGCGAAGAACATTTTAATACAAATGTTGAGCCCACTTTAATAATAAAGGCAATGGGCTGAAAAATGTCAGAGCCCTTTGTGTCCTGTGAGTCACCTCAATGAGTTAATGACCCACCAGGACGGTGACATTAGCAGAAACAATGACCCATTAAGAGGACGTAAAATTAAAAAGCAGCACTGTGCTATTACTCTAGTTATCTCACTTGACCTTTCCATCTCTTACTAAGAGCCTTTGGTGCATTCATTTCTCCGCATCTAAGAACAGAGTTTGAATTTTAGCTTTTGTCTGCAGGAACCCACGGCGTGTAGGACAATGGATTTCAGTAACTACCGTATGAGGAGAGTGGATGGGAGACGGAGGTGGAAAACACTCCCACACACCACCTCCAACAACCTTTGAGGATATATTTTTAGTATAACTGGCGTTTAGCCCACAAAGAGAAACCCTCTGTGAGCTTTTAAGGATAGTTTTGCAAAGGAAGGACCAGTGAGCATAAATGTAGTGCTTTAAAATCTCAAATCGCCCTCAAAACCTCGAGCCTTCTCTCATCTATGGACAGAATATGTAATTTTTATTGGAAAAACTCACCAAACCCCCACAAAACAGAGATTTCACCCTCCTACACTTGATATCAAAAGTTTCGTGTAACAGCTTTTTCCTCAAACAAATCCTTGGACATTTTCAACCAGCAAGTTTCTCTGTAAAGGTCATCGATCATCGACCTCGTTCCTCTTAATTGAAGCAATTCATGTTTTGGCTTGACTTGATTTTTAACATTTTCTTTGCTACTGTTTCCTCATTTTGCATCTTTCATGATGAATGCACTTCTAAAAACAGGATGTTATTTTTCTATGAAACACTGAATATTTGTTGCTTCTGGATTCAAAGTGTTTCAATGTCCCAGGAAAAAAAACGGTAGATGCTAAAGTCACAAACACTGGTATAACAGTCTGAGAAGGAAAACTAACAAATCCAAAAGCAACAAAATAGGAGAGACTGGTGCCCAGAGTCAGCTGGGATAGGCTCCGGGTCCCCAAAACCTAGTTGGACAAGTTGTTGCCCTCACTTCTGTAACATTGGTGCTCTTTGGTGTCTGTGTTGTTCTACTTTTAGTGACATGTACAGTTCAATTTAAGAGGCTGGAGGGGAGATGGTGTCAGAATCTTTACAATGTCCTGGTTCATGTCCTGTTTCGTCCTTTAAGTTCTTGCTGATTCACTTAGTTTACTGGTGTAGGCACTAAAATCTTTTTCGTCATGGACCTTGAAATGTTAACTGTTTGTTCCCATTTGTATTTCTAGTTCTCATCTCTCTATGCCTCATTGTATTTGTACTTCCTGCCTTTGCTTCCTTTCCACATTATCAGCTCCACTTTGACTGCTAAAATCTGTGACTCATTTTTCAATCCGCGTGTACCTATGTGTATAAATAACCTGGTCTGATAAGTTTTTCCCTACAGCTTCCATCATATGTATATGTTTGTTGTTGATTGTGTTTGTGGCTTTGTCCTATCATGGTTTTCGGTTAAAATATGCCCCTCCCCCTCCATGTTTTGGAGCACTGATGAAACTGTGCATCCATATTTAAGAGAGGAAATGCTCTGATATAAGAAGATAACTTTTTGGCAACTAATTATCTAATATATCAACCATTTTCCAGTTCAAATTTTGTTTGATTACTACGGTACTGTTTCCAGAAAAATGGATCAATCAAAGGTTCTAGTTTGTGGCTTGTTTGAACTTCACTGAGTGACCTCGTGCCACCTAAAAGAAACTCCATCAAAACTGTTGACTGTCAGCAAACTGTCACAGCTGTCTCATGCTGATAGCTGCTGCTCAGCTCGAAGGCTCAGTGGTGGAGCTGCTTTTGTAACGGTGAAGTGCAGTGGGTGGAAGAAACCGAAACACGGCATGAAAAACGACACTCAGCACACAGAGAACTGAATCACAGACACGAAGGCCACTAGGCAAACATGATTTTAAGATGTCTAAGGACATTTCTGAAAGCTTTAACAACATTTTTTAGACTTAAACACTGCGGAGGAACAACACGCCAACACAAACTAAACAATAACACAAACTCCAACTTAATCAGCACCTCTGACAGTTTTACAAAAACGATTAAACTGTTAAACTGAGCGTTTGATACAAAGCCTGAGTGTCCTGAACCTGATCACACACTCGACCCGCTGTAAGAATCACAGACTGAACACTGAATAAACAAACTACGTAACATTTAGTCCTTCATAGATAACTTTGTAATTGTTGGTTGAATAAATCATTCAAGCTAACTTTTAAAACACCAGTTGAATCCTGGCATCTATTGAATATTTTGTTTTGTCTGACCAATGATCCAAATGAAAATAAAAAGATTAAATAAATGTGGTCAGTGCCAGCTCACATCAGGTTGAAATCAAATTAAACAATCTGTTAGTGCAAAGATGAGTCTAATCTATGAAATCCAGCTGGAACATTTAGATCATAGTTACTACGAGATCAACTTCAGCCAAGATGAATCAGATTAAAGTGTGGAACACAGATGCCTACATGTGACATGCTAACATGTTAAACCTGCTGGTTCCAGGAAGAAACAATATTTCTATTAGAGTGGTGGGGTTTTGTTAACAGGTTACGGTTATACAGACATTATATACACTGTCTATGTTTTTAGAGTGTATACAAAAAATGAACATATTTCCGGGTGAAGTGCCACGGCCTGCATTCTTTATAACAGTCAACAGAGAGCGACTCCTCAATCGAAGTCAGACTGTGGAGAAATCAAGTGGAACAGTTGAGTGGGTGCTTTAAGGTGTGGCTGCTCCTCAGTGTCCAGTTTTCCCAGTCAGACCGTATACAACTGGTGTCCATGTTTTATGCAGTCTGTGGTAGAGCAATAACAACATAACGGTTGTCTCTACGTTCAGTCCAGGTTCAGGTAATGTATCTGCCGTTGACTACAGCACCCTGCGAGCAGGCTGGAAACCCCGGAGGAGCCCAGCGACCAGTCGATGTGCTGATTCAGAGAGAAGCCTCGTAACTCTCTTTGAGCGTGAGTGAATCATCGTTGCCACCAGCGTATTCAGCAGCAGAGTTTGACCACTTCAGCGAACTGTCCTTCACTCCTCTCTTCCTCCTACTTCACCTCTTTCTTCCTCCCACTCTCATTTTCTCACTCCTCTCCCACACACTCTCTCTCATATCCAGATAGAGCGAGCCTGCTCGTGTTTTACACTCCTCACAGTTATAACAAATGTCATTTTTAATGAGTCCATCAGTAATTGAAGCACAGATAAAGTCTTGTGAATACTTTAATGCATGTTTGCTGTTTGTTTGATATAAATTTAGTAGTTATACTAAACTGTTCAGTGATATACACACGATACGCTTATTTCCCCCTCTGTGTTTCTGCGCTGTAGTCGAACAACATGAGAAGCATGTTGTTGAGTACTGAACAGCATCACTTTGTTTCTGTGTCTCAGTTTAACCTTGTAATTACAGCATAACTGTGCTGTGGTCTGAACAGGGACATAAACAGTCATCATCTTCTTTACTTAGAGGGCTTTCTCACTCTGTTTTCTTCACACTCAGAAGTGTAGCACCTCTATGACTCTAGAAGCATTATTTCGAACCTGTCACTGCTTCTGATTCTTTCCTGTCATTTCATTTTCTTTGTCTTACTTTCTATTTTGTCTCTTTCCTCTTAAACTTCTGTGACATTTGAAGTCTTTGGCTCCATGACGGTACTGCACAGGATTGTTGTTCATTTTCTTTTTGTTCGATTGTGTGTGTGCTTCAGAGCAACACCTCAACTGTTTCAAGAATGCATTTAGTCCTCACATTGGTCCTCACATTGATCTACCAGATCCTTGGACTGGTGATTGTTTCTTTTTAAACATTTTCTCCCAATTTGTTTAAAAAGTCCCAGTCTCTGAATCCATTGGCTACTCTGCTGACTTATGGGGGGCCACACAGGAAGCAATTTACTCATTATGCATCACTTTGTTGCTTACAGTCCGTCGCTAGTAGACATTCCAGGTTCTGGTTGCCTAGGTAACCCTATAATTTATTTACCACCGCCTCACAAATGAATCAGTGGTATTCTTCATTGTAACTGGCAGTTACAAAATTTAGTTTGGGAACCGCCCACTCCGTGTTGCAAAGAGGCTAACTACATTTGACCGTACGGCTTCCATGGTTTCTGTTCACTAGACAGGAAGTAAGAGGTTTTAAGTAACGGCTTGATTACCTCCACGTTAAAAGCCTGTGGTATGTAACCCAAAATTAAAACTGAAGAATTACTTAACTGTGAGGTGTCTTTGAGTGGTTTTGTAGGAATGGGGTCTAAAAGGTATGTTGATGGTTTAGAAGAAGACATTACTGAAGTTAAATTGAGCTGAGAAAGATGTATAAGAGAGAAAAGAGTTAATAAAGTTAATGTACTTAATGATATATCTACAGAACTGCTTGATTTTTTTCTCTAATGACTTCAGAAATTCATAAAGTCATTGTTATTTAAGATTAAATGAATACTTGGCTCAACAGAGTTTTGACCTTTTCTTTTCTTTTTGAGGAATATTGAGATGTCCTAGCTTAAAGAAGGGCAGTTAAAAAAAGTATCAAAGTATTTTTTCAGGTCAGTGCATGTTTTTCTTATATGAATCTATTTGGATGGATATATTTCTTATATAGAGAGAAACATGCTTTTCTTAGGGCTTAGTTTGCGAGAATATACAATAAAAACTTTGGTTTTAGGATTAAGCTCTGTGTGAAGGTCAAGAACAGGATTGGAAAAGTAGCTGTAAAGATGTCTGGTAAGGCTCCAGGACATCACTGTAAGGCAAACGAATGATGCCTGAACATGGTTGTGTGTTTCACTTCTGCTTCTTTATTAATAACACACACACACACACACACATTTCGGCATTAAGTTTCACTTCACCTGCTCCCGTATCTACTGGCAACCATGAACGCTTTGTTCATTTGGCGCAACCCAATCCTTTGAGACAAAGACTGACTCTGTGGGATATCTTACACACACACACACACACACAAACACACACAAACAAAATGCATCACTACAAACCACACACACACACACACACACACACACACACACACACACACACACACAGCTTCTGGCTGGACAAGCAGCTCAGGACAAAAACTCTGTTTGTGTGAAGTCATTAACAGCCAGCGGACATCCAGACGCCTGCAGCAGACAAGCAGTCTGCTCTGTTCTACACATAAGCTCTGCTTTTTAGTAAAAAGTAAAAAAACAAAACAACTAAAGATACTAATAAATAAACTTCCAATTCAGTGTAAATGTTTAGAATACTAACCAGTTACAACACTCTACACCAGGGGTGTCAAACATAAGGCCCGGGGGCCAGATTCAGCCTGACAAAGAGTCCTATCCTGCCAACTGGACCTTTAATTATATATTTAAATGTTTTACAGCTTCTCCTACTCTTAAAGACCGTTCATACACAACATAACTATGTATGACCCACTATCTGAAATGACTTTGACATTACACCTTTAATCATCCCTCACCGCACAGCTTCAAGAACACCTGTTAGATTTTGGGACCTACATCAGCTGCAGATGATTTGCGATATATACGAAGTCCAGATAAGAGAATTAGAAGATAAATAAATGTGGATGCAAAACTCCAGATTTTTATTTGATTGCACTACTCACTGTTTAAAATCCTTCTTTATCTGATACTGGGGCATGATGCAGCTCCTCAGCTCATCTTCCATCTAACTCCGCCCCTTTAAACTAACTTCCTGATTGGCTGTTCCTCATAAACTGTATTTATTAGCAAGCAGGTGGGTGGAGCTTCTGAGGCTGTATCAGGGATATCCCCTGTTTTTCTCTGCAGAACTCAGTGGCAGTGATTTAGTGAAGTTTGGCAAGAACGGCCATGAGACAAAGGTGGAAATGCTGAATGAGTGGATGTGTTTCTCTCATTCACAGATACACAATTTTCAGGATAACAACAAACTACACGCAGTGCTAAACAAACAGTGAGGTGTTTGTGCCGCTCTTGTCTACGTGAGGACTAAAAATAATCTCTGCCACATAAGGAAACACACACACACACACACACACACACACACACACACACACACACACACACACACACACACACAGTGTCCTTTAAACTGTTTCCAATAATACCCTCAGACACATCCTGCCTTTCTGTTGCTGCTCTGTTAAGATACCACATTTACAGTACACCGGAGTGTGTATGTGTGTGTGTGTGTGTGTGTCTGAGAGATGCAGTGGGTGTGTTGTGGATACAGATTTAGATTTACCATTGTCTATGATGTTGCAGTGGCATTTGCCAAACGACAGTCTCCTCACTCTCCCAGCAGCAGTGACGCACACGACTCTAACTCAGCATTCAGACACAGTGTGTTTGTGCGTGTGTGTTTGTGTGCGTCTGCGTGTGTTTGAGCCCCAGAAAGAAACGCTACATCATGTTCTCACATTTAAACACAAGGACTGGGGGTTTATTTATTGCACACACCTTTTTTTTGAAGTGTGATAGTTTCACAAGAATCGTTATTTGACGTCATCACACCGACATCGACACAAAAAGGTTTATCTTCATTTACATATAAATCTCGGTCCTTGCACCATTACATAAAACTAAATGAGTACAGTCTGTGCTCTCAGAATGATGCCCCACTTTTCCTTGAATAATCTACAGACTGAGCTGAAGTGTCAGCGATCGTTATCACAGATTAGGTTGATTTCTTTTTTAACATACTCTTGATAAGTGTGATTACTCTTGAAATATGATATCTACTATTCTTTACTTGGACTTTCATCTGTGCAACATTGCAAAAATGAGGAACATCCTGTGAAAGAGTGAGTCTGCTGTAATTCTTTTAAATCAGGTGGTTGAGTGGTACCACACCCAGGACACGAGTAAAACAGCAACGTTCTGTCTCTGGACAAAACTGCTCCCCGTAGCTCCTCTCGTCTGGCTCTCTTTTTAATCCAGAATTTAAAATCCTTCTCTTCACATGCAAAGTCCTGAATAATCAGGAATTATTCTTAAATAATATCTTAAAGACTTCATAGTGTCATCTTATCCCAACAGAACAGAACTGCAGGCTTAGTTGAGGAGACGCCTCGACCTCTGAGATTAGGGATCTCAGGATGCACTGAGCACTTCTGCTCCTCTCATCTTTTTCAGTCCTGATATTTTATTTTATTACACGATTACATTTCGCCGTCCCTCTCCTGTAGTTTGTGTTTTTGTCCTGTTTCTCTTCTCCTAATCCCCTCCACCATCCAAATGGTTGCAGCAGATGGCTGCCTCTCCATGAACCTGGTTCTGCAGGAGATCTCTTCCTGTTGAAAGAGCATTCTGCCTCCCTACCGTCACCAAGTGCCTGCTTACAGTTTATCATCTAATTATTGAAGTTTTCTCTCTAATATTATCGGGTCTTTACAAACAGTGAAAAGAGAGCAGAGGACATAGCTGTTATCAAGCCTGCTGTCACTGTAGCTCATCCAGGCTTTCTGCGTGATGAGGGTGAGCCAGGGCTCCACAGTCCTCAGCTGCCCCCATCAACATCAACAACACAAACAACAAGTGGACAGGTGGGCGGAGCCACGTGATCACATACTGACAGGTTAGAAAAGAGAAACTGAAGTTTCTGTCAGAACACTCTTTTTTCAGTGGAAGCGAGACAGATGAAGAGGAAGAAGACGGGGCAGGGTTGACGGCTGAATATGTGCACGCTCGCCGCTCAGCCTGGCCTCGGTCCACCTTCCTGCTTAGGTGTTGATGAAACTCTCAGTGTGGGCTCAGGACAGACTTGGCTGCTGCAAACCTCGCTCAGTGTCCAGCAGCATAAAATATGCACTGCAGGGAAAATACTGTGCCTGCTGTACGGTGAGTTACTGACTGCACAAAGTGGCACAGACAGGAAATGGAGAAAGTTTGGGTTCAAAGTCAACGTTGCAGCCAACTTGTTTCCAAGGATGCAACGTTGACTTTGAAGGCAAACTGCCTCCCTTTCCAGTTTGTGCCACACTCAAGGTTTACAAGTGATCAGCGCCTTCTTTGCAAACGACTTAACCCAGCGAGAGCCACCAACCTCCACAAACCACTGCCAACCAGTAGGTGACTACTCACGTTTCCCTAGCAACCAGCAGTTGTGGACAACTCTGAGTAATGTGCGTATGATGTCACATGAGAAACCTCAAGACACAAAATATGATGGCCAGAGTACAGAGCTTCAAACGCTTCAGCTTGACAAACATTAAAGCAAGTTAAAGATGTTATAAATGTATTTTCAATAAGTAAAAACATTAAATCAGTAAAACAAAACCCATCAATATGAACACACGGTATATGTTACTGTCTTTCTTGTAGATTCCTGGAAAATCTTAAGTCAACATCAAACTAAATTAATGAAAATACTCTGAAAAATGCAAAACTTGAGGAGAGGAAGCTCTCTCTCTCTCTCTCACACACACACACACACCACACACACACACACACACACACACACACACACACCACAACACACAGCTCCTTCATTACATCCAGGTCACAGACAGGTCACAGTCTGAGGTGCTGCAGTGTCATCCTCCATAAACAGATCCTCTCTGAGCTGGCTCGGCTCGGCTCAGGTCTGAACGCCACAGCTCGTCTCATGTTGGGAAAACCAGCAACAGATCTACTGAAGGACTAGTCCACCGATTTCAAACTCAGATATCCACATCCATGAAGCTATGGGGGAGCTTCACCTGACTGATATTTAAATGAATACTGAATATAATGAATGTTAAATTAATATTTAACTTAAGTTAAGTTGGTATTAGACTTTTAAAAGACACCCTGCACTACAAACCTGCAGTGAGGCACTAGGACATCTTAACGTTTTTATAAAATTTCACCCTTTTCAATTAAAACCTCTGAATAAACTTGGAAATATCCATCAGACATGTTTCTGCCACATTATGTGCTTTGTACATATTTGATGCCACCAACCAGTAATGGCGGTCTCTGGTGGTCTCTGGGGTCAAGTACATGAGAAAGTGGGCTAAAATCAACTTGAACTAATAAATGATCACAAGCAAAAGGCAGTTTTCCAAAGCTTCCCAGTTTAACAGACATGCTTTTTACTAAAGTGATGAAAAACGATGCAACATTGTTCTGCTGTTAGAGCACGTTTGAAAGCATCAGTGTCACTGACTCACTGCTGTAAGGCAGTAATTCACCGCTAATGTAGAAAGTGGAAGTAAGAATAAAGACGGGCATGGAGAGTTGCTGTATTTCAAACATCTCCCATGAGACGAGGCTGTTTTTATTTATCTGGTTTTTTTGGCCTCAAAATTGTGAAACTCAAAAGTGTCAATATCAGGATGCATGAACAAAATAAAATTCATAGGAGCATGGGGGTACAGCAGTTAGCACTGTTGCCTCACAGCAAGAAGGAACTCAGGACCTTCTTGCTGTGAGGCAACCCCACCAACAGGCCGGGGTCTTTCTGTGTGGATCCCACAATTGTTTATATCTTTGTAGATCTAACAGTTAAACTGAGCACCGAACTGAATGTCAGATTATGATCGTGTGTCACAACAAGATGTATCACCTACTTCAGACATTTGAGGGATATAGGCTGAAACTGATGCCTGGATGAAATAAGATCACAACATGCAATTTAAGACTTTTGTTCTGTGTTGAGTGTTGATTAAATGAGACAATATTCATTTAGTTAAGTATGGAGACTGAAGATGTACTAAAAAGCCGATATAACAGCTGTTTTTGGCTCTGAGTTGGACTTTTGGGGTGTTATGTATGATCACTAGAATGATAAAAATATCCTTTATGGTTGTGTAAATGAACCACAAAGTAAAAATCTTTAAATGGCTTTTTTTGGCATCCTGGGCAGAAATGTCTTTGGCTCTGAATAAAATCACTTTGGAAGGTTCCACAATTCTTTTATTCAGTAAAAATCTGCATAAATAAGATAATAAATTGCATAAATATGAAATTCAACTTCAAGAATATTTGGAGGATGTTTAAATGTCAGCGATGTTGGTTGGCTTTTGGGAACCAAAGGAGCATTAGGACCCAGAAACAGATAATGTTGTCACTCAAAAAAGTCAGACTGCCACGACCCGATGGACACATGTGGAAAGGTGATGGAAAGGTGATGGGCCAGCAGCTTTGACAAACTACCATTACTTCAACAGGCTGGCTTCATAAAGTTCCCCCATTGTGTCACTATTTAAGTAGAGTTAACCTGAATCCTCTCCATGTGATAAAGCTGCTGAACCGTAGCTTCTGCCGACTTCAGTTTAATTAGTTCACCTTCATTGCCACCATTTAACCACCCCTCATGGCTTTGTGTTGGTGGCAGGCCCAGATAAAAGGCCATGAGAAATGAGGGGAATTTATTCAGGCTGCGCTTATTTAAGTAAGAGATACTATCAGTCAGAAGATTTAATAGCAGCCTGCCGGGAAGATCCACAGCTGAGATGAGCAGAAGTCTGAGTTTAACACTGAGGGCTACAGAGGAAGATGTAAAAAAGAACTAATGATGGATGATTTTAGCCTTTTCTTTCTAGGAGAAATCACATATCAACACACACCAACACCACACACACTCCCACCACCAACACCACACACACTCCCACCACCAACACCACACACACTCCCACCACCAACACCACACACACTCCACCACAACACACACCACAACACACTCCCACCATCACACACACACACACACACACCACCACACAATCACACCACCAACATCACACACACTCCCACCACTCAACACACACACTCCCACCACCAACAACACACACACTCAAACCACACACACCACACACATCACACACTCACCACCAAACCAAAACCAACACACATCAACAACTACCACACCAAACATCACACACACCACACCACCACACACATCCCCACCAACAACATACACATCACCACACATAACAACATCACCAACAAAAACACACACACTCCCACACCAACACCACACACACTCCCCACCAACACACACACAAACACACACACTCCCACCACCAACACCACACACACTTCCCACCCAACACCACCACACTCACACCACATACACACTCCCCACTCACACACTACACACACACACACATCACACACCACCAACACTCCACCACCAACAAATCACACACCAACATCACACAACACCCACACACACACATCACACACCACACAACTCACACACACTCCCACCACCAACACCACACACACTCCCACCACCAACACCACACACACTTCCACCACCAACACACACACACTCCCACCACCAACACCACACACACTCCCACCACCAACACCACACACACTCCCACCACCAACAAAATCACCACCACCATCATTACATACACTCTCATCACCAATAACATCAATGCTACCACCATCAACAAGACACACACTGCCACCACTAATAGCATTATTACCATCACATCAATACTACCGCCATTAGAAGCAACAGCAACACCACATACACTACCTCCACCACTAACATCACCAGCAACATCATCATACTAGCACCATCAATATTAATATCATCACCAACACAAACACCAGCAGCATCAACACCAAGATCAGGACCCACTGCGCTCCACAACACTCTAAATGTCTCCTTTATTGTGTGACAGTAACCTTTAATGTTTAACATTTTACCCTTTTGAAAGCTGATGAGGAATAACTTGTGAGCTCTCTTCTAAAACGAGTGGTTTCTGTCACATTTCAGAACAAAATGACTGGGTTTGCAACAGAAGTCAGTGAGGGTG
>NW_024583178.1:16383-17597 GCF_018398535.1 Haplochromis burtoni | reverse complement strand
GTCGTGTCATTTTTTGGAACATAATGAAAAGTTGTCTATTGTCTGCTTAATTCCTTCTAATGTGGACAAACTGCAAGCTGGCCTCCATGAGATGAATGTCCTGCTGATTTGTTTTCACGTACTGATGCAGACAAATTACTCGATACTCAACTAAACTGCTACAGCTTTTTTAACCTTATGTATAATTTTATTTTGCTTTGCTTTATTATATTGCTACTGTTATTGTACTATTGTAAGGTGACCTTGAGGGTTTTAAAGGCGCCTACAAATAAAATGTATTATCATTATTTCTATTAGTAGCAGTATTATTATGAGTAAAATCAGCTTGCTTGTTCACAACAATCTGTTCAGGCAGTCAGTTAAAAATCTTAAATATATGATTAAAAAACATATAATCTTCAGCCTGTGTTCAGTGAGTCAGTGCGAAGCTTTTTGCATAAATAACATTATTAGATGTCAGTCGTTATTTGCCCCATTCATGTGTTTTTACGCCGTTCACTCTTTTGAAAACCCCCCACTTCCAACAGTTATTTAACTCTTGTAATCTGTGGTGCATGTCTCTGCTCCTGCACTCAAATTCAAAATTAATAATGCACAAACATCTAAAAACAGAGCAGTGAAGCTTTTAATAGATCTTAAAGGAAGCATTTCCTTCTGTGACTGATTTCTGCACAAACACCTGGAGGAGATGCTCATCATCTACCTGCTTACTCTGTAAACTCGGCTGTGCTGAATAAGATGCATGAATTAAACAGAAATTGTCTCCGTTTTACTTTCATTTCCATCTCCTCGGTGAAGCAGAGACAGAAACGAACAGTGTTTTCTCTCTGTTCCATCGTTCATCCCTCCACCAATAAATATCATCATCTTCCAGATTAAAGTACCCACTCTAGTTTCCAGGAACATAACTCCTGCTTCTGCCTTCACCCACAGAGGAGCGATCTGTGCCACCAATTTCGGTTTAAAAGTTGCAGACGATGGCAGAAACTTAAAAAACCCGTCGCCGTCATTAAGCGATACTGCTGTGTAGACAGGACCTTTGTCTCTGGTTCATGGAGATGAGTCTCAGTCAGCAAATGGTGGCGTTTTATATCTTTATTAAGAAGCTGACAAAAGACCACGCTGTCCTCAGTGGCTTTAACACTACATCTTTATTATGCTGAAGGAAAAGAGGAGAGGAGCGAGGGAATAAAAGAAACAGGAAGAAAGAGTAA
>NW_024583178.1:7310-16358 GCF_018398535.1 Haplochromis burtoni | reverse complement strand
ACGGCTCTATTGAAGGCCGGCTGAGAACGTCACGCATGAACGAGTGAACAGAAAGACGAGGGACAGTGAAGAGAGATGAGCAGAGACAGTGTCCGGGTGCTAGAAGTGCTCCGGCTCTATAAACAGCCTTGTGATGAGATGGAGCTCTGAATTCATTGCAGTTTATGTTGTTGTTGTGCTTTCATCAGAAGCTGTGTCACGATACAAAGAGAGTAAAAAGCTCTCAGGAGGCTGAGTTAGACTCACTGTACGTTCTTTTTAAATCGTAAATATCTTCCCTCTTATTTTTTTATGTTTTTATTATATTACGTTTGTTTTTCCTGTCCTCCCTCACCTACATGTTTTGTCTTCACTCTTTGCTTTGTGTTTTCCCTCTTCCTTTTATCCCATCTCCTTTTGATTTATCTTCATCTTCCCAGATTTGTTCTTTTGTTTTTCATTTGCTGTCCAGCTTCTTTACATTTCATTCTTTTTACTCTTTCTTCCTGTTTCTTTTATTCCCTCGCTCCTCTCCTCTTTTCCTTCAGCATAATAAAGATGTAGTGTTAAAGCCACTGAGGACAGCGTGGTCTTTTGTCAGCTTCTTAATAAAGATATAAAACGCCACCATTTGCTGACTGAGACTCATCTCCATGAACCAGAGACAAAGGTCCTGTCTACACAGCAGTATCGCTTAATGACGGCGACGGGTTTTTTAAGTTTCTGCCATCGTCTGCAACTTTTAAACCGAAATTGGTGGCACAGATCGCTCCTCTGTGGGTGAAGGCAGAAGCAGGAGTTATGTTCCTGGAAACTAGAGTGGGTACTTTAATCTGGAAGATGATGATATTTATTGGTGGAGGGATGAACGATGGAAGCTGGTACAGGTTCTCACCAATGCATTTATTCTTAATCCTTGTTGTACCCGAGTCAGACAGAGTTTTGTTGTGAATTAAAAAAAGATTTTCCAAGGTGTCATTAGGTCGACCATAAAGAAAGTTGAGACTTCTTTTAGTTGCAAAAAGGCTTCAACTTGTTTTTAGTGAACTACAACAACCAGAGGGATGCACTACAAAGAACGTTCAACACAGCAAGACTTCTTTGTGTTAGCTGGAGACAGCAGGTAACACAACAGGCTGAACGTTCATGCACATAAAAACGGATGTTTCACACATCGCAGGACACCTGGTGACTGCAACCTTTTCCAATCAGAGACTCTATTAAATGCTGATGATAAAAAAAAAAAAATTTTAACTTACAGAATAATAATGGATTAGATTTATATAGCGCTTTACAATGCCACTATTCATTCACTCTCACATTCACACACTGGTGGAGGCAGCTACGGTTGTAGCCACAGCTGCCCTGGGGCAGACTGACAGAAGCGAGGCTGCCATATCGCGCCATCGGCCCCTCTGGCCAACACCAGTAGGCGGTAGGGTAAAGTGTCTTGCCCAAGGACACAACGACCAGGACAGAGAGCCCGGGGATCAAACCGGCGACCTTCCGGTTACAGATACGCTTCCCAACCCCCTGAGCCACGGTCGCCCAACAATAACTGCATATAAAACAGTAAAATAAAGTTATTTCTGTCATGAACTCTGAAACTTTGAACTGGAAGGATTTAACTCTTTTCCCCTTTAATGGCGAGTTTTGGTATTTCAGTGTGCATCAATAGAGACGTGGTGTGAAGACCATTCAGATAGTTTCCAGGTTTTTCCAAGGGTAGCTGCATACAGTCAAAAGAGATCACCCTCACTGACTTCTGTTGCAAACCCAGTCATTTTGTTCTGAAATGTGACAGAAACCACTCGTTTTAGAAGAGAGCTCACAAGTTATTCCTCATCAGCTTTCAAAAGGGTAAAATGTTAAACATTAAAGGTTACTGTCACACAATAAAGGAGACATTTAGAGTGTTGTGGAGCGCAGTGGTTCCTGATCTTGGTGTTGATGCTGCTGGTGTTTGTGTTGGTGATGATATTATTATTGATAGTGCTAGTATGATGATGTTGCTGGTGATGTTAGTGGTGGAGGTAGTGTATGTGGTGTTGCTGTTGCTTCTAATGGCGGTAGTATTGATGTGATGGTAGTGGTGCTGTTAGTATTGATGATGTTGGTAATAATGCTATTAGTGGTGGCAGTGTGTGTCTTGTTGATGGTGGTAGCATTGATGTTATTGGTGATGAGAGTGTATGTGATGATGTTGTTGGGGATTTTGTTGGTGGTGGGAGTGTGTGTGGTGTTGTGGTGGGAGTGTGTGTGTGTTGGTGGTGGAAGTGTGTGTGGTGTTGGTGGTGGGAGTGTGTGTGGTGTTGGTGGTGGGAGTTGTGTGAGTGTGTGTGTGTGTGTGTGTGTGTGTGTGTGGTGGTGTGTGTGATGTTGGTGGTGGTGATTTTGTTGGTGGTGGAGTGTGTGTGTGTGTGTGTGTGTGTGTGTGTGTGTGAGTGTGTGAGTGTGTGTGAGTGTGTGTGTGATGTGGTGGAGTGTGTGTGGTGTTGGTGGGAGTGTGTGTGGTGTTGGTGGTGGGAGTGTGTGTGTTTGTGTGGTGTTTGTTGGTGGTGGGAGTGTGTGTGGTGTTGTGTGTGGGAGTGTGTGTGTGGTGTGTGGTGTGTGTGTGTGTGTGGTGGTATGTGTGTTATTGGTGATGAGAGTGTATGTGTGATGTTGGTGGTGGGGATTTTGTTGGTGGTGGGAGTGTGTGTGGTGTTTGGTGTGAGTGTTTGTGTGTTGGTGGTGGTGAGTGTGTGTGTGTTGGTGGTGGGAGTGTGTGTGTTGTTGGTGGTGGGAGTGTGTGTGTGTGAGTGGTGGGAGTGTGTGTGTGTGTGTGTGTGTGTGTGTGTGTGTGTGTGTGTTGTGTGTGATGGTGGGAGTGTGTGTGGTGTTGGTGGTGGGAGTGTGTGTGGTGTTGGTGGTGGGAGTGTGTGTGGTGTTGGTGTGTGTTGATATGTGATTTCTCCTAGAAAGAAAAGGCTAAAATCATCCATCATTAGTTCTTTTTTACATCTTCCTCTGTAGCCCTCAGTGTTAAACTCAGACTTCTGCTCATCTCAGCTGTGGATCTTCCCGGCAGGCTGCCATTAAATCTTCTGACTGATAGTATCTCTTACTTAAATAAGCGCAGCCTGAATAAATTCCCCTCATTTCTCATGGCCTTTTATCTGGGCCTGCCACCAACACAAAGCCATGAGGGGTGGTTAAATGGTGGCAATGAAGGTGAACTAATTAAACTGAAGTCGGCAGAAGCTACGGTTCAGCAGCTTTATCACATGGAGATGATTCAGGTTAACTCTACTTAAATAGTGACACAATGGGGGAACTTTATGAAGCCAGCCTGTTGAAGTAATGGTAGTTTGTCAAAGCAGCTGGCCCATCACCTTTCCACATGATGTGTCCATCGGGTCGTGGCAGTTTTTTGAGTGACAACATTATCTGTTTCTCGGTCCTAATGCTCCTTTGGTTCCCAAAAGCCAACCAACATCGCTGACATTTAAACATCCTCCAAATATTCTTGAAGTTGAATTTCATATTTATGCAATTTATTATCTTATTTATGCAGATTTTTACTGAATAAAAGAATTGTGGAACCTTCCAAAGTGATTTTATTCAGAGCCAAAGACATTTCTGCCCAGGATGCCAAAAAAAGCCATTTTAAAGATTTTTACTTTGTGGTTCATTTACACAACCATAAAGGATATTTTTATCATTTTAGTGATCATACATAACACCCCAAAAGTCCAACTCAGAGCCAAAAATGGCTGTTATATCGGCTTTTTAGTACATCTTCAGTCTCCATACTTAACTAAATGAATATTGTCTCATTTAATCAACACTCAACACAGAACAAAAGTCTTAAATTGCATGTTGTGATCTTATTTCATCCAGGCATCAGTTTCAGCCTATACCCCTCAAATGTCTGAAGTAGGTGATACATCTTGTTGTGACACACGATCATAATCTGACATTCAGTTCGGTGCTCAGTTTAACTGTTAGATCTACAAAGATATAAACGATTGTGGGATCCACACAGAAAGACCCCGGCCTGTTGGTGGGGTTGCCACAGCAAGAAGGTCCTGAGTTCCTTCTTGCTGTGAGGCAACAGTGCTAACTGCTGTACCCCCATGCTCCTATGAATTTTATTTTGTTCATGCATCCTGATATTGACACTTTTGAGTTTCACAATTTTGAGGCCTAAATAAAAACAGCCTCGTCTCATGGGAGATGTTTGAAATACAGCAACTCTCCATGCCCGTCTTTATTCTTACTTCTACTTTCTACATTAGCGGTGAATTACTGCCTTACAGCAGTGAGTCAGTGACACTGATGCTTTCAAACAGCAGAACAATGTTGCATCGTTTTTCATCACTTTAGTAAAAAGCATGTCTGTTTCAGCCTGAAACTGGGAAGCTTTGGAAAACTGCCTTTTGCTTGTGATCATTTAATAGTTAAAGTTGATTTTAGCACACTTTCTCATGTACTTGACCCCAGAGACCACCAGAGACCGCCATTACTGGTTGGTGGCATCATATATGTACAGAGCACATAATGTGGCAGAAACAAGTCTGCTGGATATTTCCAAGTTTATTCAGAGGTTTTAATTGAAAAGGGTGAAATTTTATAAAAACGTTCATGTTGAAGTGATAAGATGTCCTAGTGCCTCACTGCAGGTTTGTAGTGCAGGGTGTCTTTTAAAAGTCTAATACCAACTTAACTTAAGTTAAATATTAATTTAACATTCATTATATTCAGTTTTCATTTAAATATCAGTCAGGTGAAGCTCCCCCATAGCTTCATGGATGTGGATATCTGAGTTTGAAATCGGTGGACTAGTCCTTCAGTAGATCTGTTGCTGGTTTTCCCAACATGAGACGAGCTGTGGCGTTCAGACCTGAGCCGAGCCGAGCCAGCTCAGAGAGGATCTGTTTATGGAGGATGACACTGCAGCACCTCAGACTGTGACCTGTCTGTGACCTGGATGTAATGAAGAGAGCTGTGTGTTGTGGTGTGTGTGTGTGTGTGTGTGTGTGTGTGTGTGTGGTGGTGTGTGTTGTGAGAGAGAAGAGAGAGAGCTTCCTCCTCCTCAAGTTTTGCATTTTCAGAGTATTTTCATTAATTTAGTTTGATGTTGACTTAAGATTTTCCAGGAATCTACAAGAAAGACAGTAGCATATACCGTGTGTTCATATTGATGGGTTTTGTTTTACTGATTTAATGTTTTTAATTATTGAAAATACATTTATAACATCTTTAACTTGCTTTAATGTTTGTCAAGCTGAAGCGTTTGAAGCTCTGTACTCTGGCCATCATATTTTGTGTCTTGAGGTTTCTCATGTGACATCATACGCACATTACTCAGAGTTGTCCGCAACTGCTGGTTGCTAGGGAAACGTGAGTAGTCACCTACTGGTTGGCAGTGGTTTGTGGAGGTTGGTGGCTCTCGCTGGGTTAAGTCGTTTGCAAAGAAGGAGCTGATCACTTGTAAACCTTGAGTGTGGCACAAACTGGAAAGGGAGGCAGTTTGCCTTCAAAGTAAAAGTTGCATCCTTGGAAACAAGTTGGCTGCAACGTTGACTTTGAACCCAAACCTTCTCCATGTCCTGTCTGTGCCACTTTGTGCAGTCAGTAACTCACCGTACAGCAGGCACAGTATTTTCCCTGCAGTGCATATTTTATGCTGCTGGACACTGAGCGAGGTTTGCAGCAGCCAAGTCTGTCCTGAGCCCACACTGAGAGTTTCATCAACACCTAAGCAGGAAGGTGGACCGAGGCCAGGCTGAGCGGCGAGCGTGCACATATTCAGCCGTCAACCCTGCCCCGTCTTCTTCCTCTTCATCTGTCTCGCTTCCACTGAAAAAAGAGTGTTCTGACAGAAACTTCAGTTTCTCTTTTCTAACCTGTCAGTATGTGATCACGTGGCTCCGCCCACCTGTCCATTTGTTGTTTGTGTTGTTGATGTTGATGGGGGCAGCTGAGGACTGTGGAGCCCTGGCTCACCCTCATCACGCAGAAAGCCTGGATGAGCTACAGTGACAGCAGGCTTGATAACAGCTATGTCCTCTGCTCTCTTTTCACTGTTTGTAAAGACCCGACAATATTAGAGAGAAAACTTCAATAATTAGATGATAAACTGTAAGCAGGCACTTGGAGACGATAGGGAGGCAGAACGCTCTTTCAACAGGAAGAGATCTCCTGCAGAACCAGGTTCATGGAGAGGCAGCCATCTGCTGCAACCATTTGGATGGTGGAGGGGATTAGGAGAAGAGAAACAGGACAAAAACACAAACTACAGGAGACGGACGGCGAAATGTAATCGTGTAATAAAATAAAATATCAGGACTGAAAAAGATGAGAGGAGCAGAAGTGCTCAGTGCATCCTGAGATCCCTAATCTCAGAGGTCGAGGCGTCAACTAAGCCTGCAGTTCTGTTCTGTTGGGATAAGATGATGCTATGAAGTCTTTAAGATATTATTTAAGAATAATTCCTGATTATTCAGGACTTTGCATGTGAAGAGAAGGATTTTAAATTCTGGATTAAAAAGAGAGCCAGACGAGAGGAGCTACGGGGAGCAGTTTTGTCCAGAGAGAGATCGTTGCTGTTTTACTCGTGTCCTGGGTGTGGTACCACTCAACCACCTGATTTAAAAGAATTACAGCAGACTCACTCTTTCACAGGATGTTCCTCATTTTTGCAATGTTGCACAGATGAAAGTCCAAGTAAAGAATAGTAGATATCATATTTCAAGAGTAATCACACTTATCAAGAGTATGTTAAAAAAGAAATCAACCTAATCTGTGATAACGATCGCTGACACTTCAGCTCAGTCTGTAGATTATTCAAGGAAAAGTGGGGCATCATTCTGAGAGCACAGACTGTACTCATTTAGTTTTATGTAATGGTGCAAGGACCGAGATTTATATGTAAATGAAGATAAACCTTTTTGTGTCGATGTCGGTGTGATGACGTCAAATAACGATTCTTGTGAAACTATCACACTTCAAAAAAAGGTGTGTTCAATAAATAAACCCCCAGTCCTTGTGTTTAAATGTGAGAACATGATGTAGCGTTTCTTTCTGGGGCTCAAACACACGCAGACGCACACAAACACACACAAAAACACACTGTGTCTGAATGCTGAGTTAGAGTCGTGTGCGTCACTGCTGCTGGGAGAGTGAGGAGACTGTCGTTTGGCAAATGCCACTGCAACATCATAGACAATGGTAAATCTAAATCTGTATCCACAACACACCCACTGCATCTCTCAGACACACACACACACACACACACACACACACACACACACACACACACACACACACATACACACACACACACACACACTCACACAGACACACACAGACACACACTCCGGTGTACTGTAAATGTGGTATCTTAACAGAGCAGTAAAAGAAAGGCAGGATGTGTCTGAGGGTATTATTGGAAACAGTTTAAAGGACACTGTGTGTGTGTGTGTGTGTGTGTGTGTGTGTGTGTGTGTGTGTGTGTGTGTGTGTGTGTGTGTGTGTTTCCTTATGTGGCAGAGATTATTTTTAGTCCTCACGTAGACAAGAGCGGCACAAACACCTCACTGTTTGTTTAGCACTGCGTGTAGTTTGTTGTTATCCTGAAAATTGTGTATCTGTGAATGAGAGAAACACATCCACTCATTCAGCATTTCCACCTTTGTCTCATGGCCGTTCTTGCCAAACTTCACTAAATCACTGCCACTGAGTTCTGCAGAGAAAAACAGGGGATATCCCTGATACAGCCTCAGAAGCTCCACCCACCTGCTTGCTAATAAATACAGTTTATGAGGAACAGCCAATCAGGAAGTTAGTTTAAAGGGGCGGAGTTAGATGGAAGATGAGCTGAGGAGCTGCATCATGCCCCAGTATCAGATAAAGAAGGATTTTAAACAGTGAGTAGTGCAATCAAATAAAAATCTGGAGTTTTGCATCCACATTTATTTATCTTCTAATTCTCTTATCTGGACTTCGTATATATCGCAAATCATCTGCAGCTGATGTAGGTCCCAAAATCTAACAGGTGTTCTTGAAGCTGTGCGGTGAGGGATGATTAAAGGTGTAATGTCAAAGTCATTTCAGATAGTGGGTCATACTGCTCATCCCTCTGTCTTCTCTTCCTCTGATTTTATTTCATGGCGATCACTGAGCCTCCCAGTCGCCCCCAGTAATCCTTCACATTTCTATTGATTTATTTTCTTAAAACTGCCTCTAACTCGGTCTTTGTCTCGGTATCTGCCTCTCTTCTCCTCTGCCGTTCCCCTCCTCGTCCCGTCTCGGCAGACTCTCGGGTCGAACCATGAAAGATCAGACGGAGGGTTACATAAGTTTTGTTATATCTTTTCAACAGCTTCGTCTCTCAATGAACTGCACTGACGTCTCTGTTTCTCACAGTCGGATTTATTCTCCCCACTCTCTTCTGCTTCTCTCTCCGAGCGACAGACTCGTTAGTTTGTGTCACAACACTGAGCTCTCTGCCCTGTTTTCATGTGTATTGTGAATTTGTGCAGAAACCCCAAGAGAAGCACAGAAATTGAGAAAAATATTCTAAAAATACTGTAAAAAGAAAAAAAGTATGTCCATCCTGTGTTTCGTTAGGCTGGAAAGTTTGTGTAATGATGGAGCAAACAGGAAACAGATGAACTTTCTTCCAACATCAGTGACTCCAAAGGTTCTTTGTCCAAGCTTTTATTGTGAGTATAGTTCCACTAAAACCCCATTAAAGGACTTTAATATGTTAACATAACCGAATACCAAGTGAGAAAGAAACTTAAAGTGGTTCAGTAGGTTTGAAGCCACATGCTTTCATGACCCCACCACCTCCACCTGGATTGTAAAGTGGGCCTCATCACTGTGGGAGCTGGAAGCACTTCAGGAACACTTACATGGATCATTTTAAAAAGCGCCTACAACCTGCTCACGTTTGTGACTGCAAACCATGTGTCATCCAGAGAGTGAGGCATGCATCTTCACTGTTTGATCTCAAATCCGTGGTCGTCTAGAGATCTACAAAACTACAAACAACTGTCATTGTCCAAATACCAAAGGACC
>NW_024583178.1:5234-7290 GCF_018398535.1 Haplochromis burtoni | reverse complement strand
GCTACGTGGGTACAGTCTCACTGACTGACTCACTCTTGCAGTCTGCCTCTAGTGGCCATTAGAGGAACTGCAGTATTTTTCCTGAAGGTTATTGCGATACTAATAAACAAAAAAGAGCAAAAAATCTCCACATTTGAACAGAAATAAGAGAATGTGTTGTGTTTTAATTGTGCAAAAACCAAACTTTCCTCTTGTGTAATTGCTTGCTGATGTTTTTTTTTTATATCTAAAGCAAAGACGGCTATTTGAGCCAGAGCAGCAGTCATGCAAATTTAATTACCTTGTATATAAAGCTAATGATCTGTCATGTAGCGCATGTGAGAATTAAAGAGACAATTTAATCTGACAACGCTGACAAACGATGACTCTCAGGCCCTGCAGACAGTGGTCAAAGTTCGGCGTGTCAGAGCCTCGTTAATGAAACAGCTCAGAGGTCGTACGCTGTCCTGGTTCAGACACAACAGATTAAAACTCAACCCATGACCTGCCACAGGAATCCATGCGTGTGTGCCTTTTCCTGAAGAAAACACTGAGCCCTGTGTGTGAGAGGCGACAGCTTGAGGTTTCTCTGCAGCATTACTGCTTGTGAAAGCTAGTTTCTGGTTGCATTAGTCCATTAGTGAAGTCAGTAGGCATTGCCTGTTAGAGTTTTGGCTCTCATGTGCCTCTGTAATCCTTGTCCCTACTTGCCCCCCTGTTCTTTTTTTGTTGCCCCCCTCCCCTTTTGGAGTGTAGATAGGATTTTGGAAAGCACGGGACTATGGTCGTTAGATCTGCAGACCTTTAGTTTCCCTCTGAAGTGAAAAAGAGGTCAGTTGCGTCTGTCCTCACGTCTAACATAAAGAATCTTTATTTATACTCCAATAATAATTTAATATAAACGTTGTCCATGTTAAAAAGGACATATATCATGGTCCCGAGATTTTTGTTGAAATTTGGTATTCTTAATTAATATATTTGAGTTTTTGGATTCTGCATTTATATTTTTGTCTTTGTAGACATTCTTTAGATTTGAACTTTGTTTATTTTATCATCAGATGCAAAAAAAAAGGCTGACTTATTATTGAATGTTGTGTCCTGCACTTTGGCTCCCAGATAAGTGAACAATCAATGCCAAACAATCCACACCTGACAGTATCCCATGTGTCTGAATTAGACAGGTGAAGCAAGGGTGTCAATAAAGCACATAAAAGGACTCTTTTCAATAGTGCATTCATTCAAGGTTGAAGGTTAAAGAATTTTCAGCGGTGGCCTCTTTATCCCTGTGTAATACACATTAAATGTGCATACTGTCTCACATCAGCAGCACACACATTCACATTATTATCCATTTTTCTACAAATCTTTTTGCATTAGCCAAACTGTCAATTCAATGTATGGTGTACGTTTTTCATGTTTGTCATGTGTATCATCATATTTGAATATCTGTAGATTTGGAAATCATGCAAAATATTCAACTCATAAAACGCTTCAACAGAATTCCACTAGATGTACATCTAATGTAAGAAACCTATTTAACCTTTACACCAAGCATCATGACATTAAAGTTAACTCAGTTCACCCACGAACTGGTGAGTTTTTGCTTGTGTTGGTGCCACTGCCAAAACCTTCGGCCACAACTGTTGTGGATTGCAGCAGTGACGATTCTGAGGAGGTGGTGACCAAAATTGGTATCAATACAGTGATTAAAATCTCAGGATCCTTGGCATTAAAGCCTTATTAGCTCACTGAAGAGTGACCATAGCACTGCTGACACACATTTCAAGTTAACAGCCTATCTGGGATTGGGTTAGTCTTGCAAAAAAGCTGCAAAACTGCATGTGGATGGAAGCTTCAGTGAGGGTGGGAAGAAAATACTTAACCTTTAAGGCTATGGAACTATTGTAATGTTTTATAGCAATGAAGCTGATATTTAATGGAAGAAACTGTAAAATAAGTGCAAACTCAAAGAGCAGACGGGTGCTTAAAAGAAACTGTCAGGACCAAGGTTATTATCGTTAACGAAAACTAACAAAATAACGAAAACTAGAAGTGAAAAAACATTTTTATCTCTCTC
>NW_024583178.1:4432-5209 GCF_018398535.1 Haplochromis burtoni | reverse complement strand
TTTAATCAACTGCGATATAATCTGAGATTGACTCAAAACATTGAGGGTGTAAAATATATCTTCACCTGAATCACTGAATTTTCACATAAATGTAGGATATTCTGAGACAACACACACACTGCCCGACCAGAAAGGTAAATACTGAATATAACTCAGCAAACAGGTGAGAGCCTGCTGGTTGTTCTAAGTTCATTTTTTTCTGAGCCAGAAATGAATATTTGAGGCAAAGTAAAAGTCAACATTTTAACATAGAGTCTGCAGTTTTGGAGTTCAAGCCCTATTTTTAAAATGTTCATGTTTATGGCTGCTACAGAAATGGTTTTGGTCTCTGTGGAAAGTTTCCCCTTCACAACAATAGTTCTGAACTACAGCCATTTATACAGACAGCTGGACACCAACACAGGAAGCTACAGCCAATCAAGCTGAGACCTTATAACTTCCCTGAACTCGACTGCTACATCTTCAAAGAAATATTTGGACAAATAACACGGCTGGCTCTGAGGTGCACCCTTCCAAAAAGTTTGTGCTCCAATTTTAGTAAAAAGAAATTCTGATATTTTACATAGTAAGTAGTTCATGTATGTGGCACTTTTCAAGAACAAAACATGCAAAATGCTATACAGTATTAATGAAATGAAATTATGTGATTAAAACAGCGATGATTAGAAAGATGCACCGTGAAACTTACACCTCTATTCAGAAAAATAAGATTCATTGAGATTAAAAATAGCAGAGAGGCTTTATAAAAAATGTGAGTGGTAATTACATGATGACCAG
>NW_024583178.1:2005-3974 GCF_018398535.1 Haplochromis burtoni | reverse complement strand
AAAACTGATATAAAATTGAAAATCTGAAGTCAAAACTAAATAAAAATAAAAACTAATGAAAATTGCAAAACTATTAAACCCCTGGTCAGGACTCAGCATTGCCACTGACTATAAATACTCTCTGTACCCACTTTAAAGTCTAAAGTTAAAAACTAGCATTTATTCCATTTCCTCCATTTAAATACTTCAATAAGGAAGTCTAGATTTAACTCATTTTAATGATCAAACCTGCTTTTTTGCAAAGAACATCAAGAATTAAATGAGTGATAGAAAAAAGCTAAAAATAAGAAATGAGGCCATCAAATGAGGCCATCAATTCAGATGTTATTGTTGTCACCATAGTGTTGACTTCAGCCACAGCTCAACAATGGTGAGGGATGACACAAGCAGCCAAGAAAAACATGGCTGCCGGGCTTTTGCACAATAGACAGCAGTTATATACGGCAGCACTAAAAACAAGGCGCGTCAGAGTCGCAGCCTCACAGAGACGCTGTAATTACAGGATGCTGGTTTGTACACTGATGCTATATGTAACAGTGAGGTACAAAAGCAAAACTCTCACTGATGAGTAAGAACTCCCTGCAGGAAGTCTGCAGCCACTTTCTGCACAGTAAACAAACCTGACAGAGTAACAAACAGACAGAGACAGCAGGCCAGGCAGCAGTGGAAGGAACTAATCACACACAGCGACTCAAAAAACTGGCAAGAAAGGAAAATATGGCTCCTTCATCTTTTTCCACCATTAACCTCCTAGGACCTGCGCCCACATATGTGGACATCACATTTTGGCTTATTTAGACCAAAATACTAAATTTTGCTCTACAAGGGCCTGATATCCACTTACGAGGACATTATACTGCTACTGTTCTATCAAAATTTTAAACGAATATCCTCATATGTGGCTCTGATTTTTCTTAAAAACAAAAATAAGGTAAAAAAAAAAAATCTGGTAATTCTTTGTTTTTACAGTCATCAGGCCCCAATCAGCCCAAATAGCAAAGAGAAATGAAAGGTGCATGCAGTGGAAGAGTTCAGGTCTTAGGAGGTTAAGACTTTTGCAGGAACTCTGTATATTTTTAGGCTGCAGTTATAAATGTTTGATTTTTCCTGCATTTAAAGACAAAATTAATACAAAAGTTGAAGTTACCATGTTTTGAGACTTTGTGCTGAGAGACTGAGCTTGTTTTTGTGCCCCCATACACCGCACGGTTACAGAAGCAATGGTTTTATTTACTTTGTAACAACAACCCTGGACATTACATGCTGACTGGGACTCATTGATCGCTACACGAGTCTCTGTCACATGACCTGTTAATACTTAAACCTTTACACAAACAGACGCCTGGCTTTTTCTTGTGAGTTCTCTTTGACTTTTTGCTTTTTCCCCTCCCATCAGGAGACAGTTGATAATACGTTTATTAGATCTGATCACATTAAATGAAACATTAACAACAATCGTACCATATGTTAATGACAATCCTCAAAATGATTTAATGCATTTAAAGCAGCTTCTTTAGTGGAACTATCTGTTGGTATCCAACATTGTTAATTTTTATGCATTTTCATTAAACCCTTGGAAACAAATGATGTACATCATTGCATATGACATCAACAGAGTAAGACATTTTGCAAAAAATGAACTTAATTGAATATATCCTATAAAAAAAAATCAAAAATTGCTTTGCTTTGGAAAACAAAAAATGCAAATCATCTCCAAAAAGAAAATACTGTTCAAGGTGGAGGGAGGACTTTTATTGGAGGGAGGACCGTTGCTTGGAGTACTGTGGGCATCATTTTCAAACTCTTCTAGTCATTAATCGTTTATGAAATAACAGCCGTGTGATGGACTGGCAGCGTGTCCTGACTGTCCCACCCTGATGGATGGAGGTAACTATGCCATAGCAATGATTTACATCCTGTCCTTTGGACCTTCAAGTACAAATAAGGGAAAAACAGAATGTATGTAATA
>NW_024583178.1:0-1255 GCF_018398535.1 Haplochromis burtoni | reverse complement strand
AGAGGCAAAAACAGCTTAAAGGTGCTTGTAGAAAACAAGTGTGAGTCATTCTCATTTAGCAAGTGACACAGCATTTGTAAATCTCATTTCAGTTGATGGTGAGTAGACATGGGGGCTATCATGAGATAATGGTATACCAGGGTATTTAGAAATCCCAAGGCCATCATTTTCAGTACTGTAATAAAATAAAGACAAGGACCCTGAACTGACATTATTTACTGCGTTTGACTACAGAGCAGCCTCAGCTGTGAAAGCAACAACCACTTAACTAAGGAGATAAAAAACAAAAGGTGAACCAGCGAACATTTTTCTTTTGATTGGCAGATTTAGTGCCCCACTATGGGACACTATTGCTGCGTCCTTGATCCCCAAGCCCAAAGGCATCAAACTCCAGGCCTCGAGGGCTGGTGTCCTGCAGGTTTTAGATGTGTCCTTCATCCAACACAGCTGATTTAAATGGCTAAATGACCTCCTCAACATGTCTTGAGGTTCTCCAGAGACCTGGTAATGAACTAAACATTTGATTCAGGTGCAGGGCTCGCAAAATCGCTAGCCCGACGTCACAGCAAGTCATGTTATTAGTGAGTCCATTAAAATTCTCCAAAAGACACCAGCAGCACACCCACACATAACTGAGAAGGCCCTGTTTAAAGACCAGAAGCTGCCTGGGCAGGGACGCCTGTTAATCAATGCAGCCATGTCCCTAATCCAGTTATCCAGGGGCCCAGCTGTAAAACATCCACCTGACACAGTGGTTTTGAGGGGAAACAACCCACAGAGGGAAAAGCCAGAGTGTCTCTTTGACATTGTAACATGTGAGTCTACAGGAACTGATTCGTTTTAAGAGTGCACCTCAAGTGGTGCCTGCAGGAACTGCAGTTTTTGACACTTGAATTTTTAGCTCTGGGTGTTTCTCTGTACTCATGGAGTGTTTAGAAGATATTTGCATGCACAGCTTGCACACAAATGACTTTTCATGGAAGAAAATACTGCCAAACCATGCTGGTTTTACCAGATGTTGTCTGTCACACTCGTTTACAACATGGAGACGTTAGCATGGACAGAGCCTGGAGCTCCTTAACCATGCTGTTACTCAGTATTGTACATTACTCATACAACAATAATTGGATCAGCCACCTGATATTTCTGTTTATGTGGTTGTCTGATTGCACTACAACGACTTAAGTCACGAGTATCTAAGCTTTAACGTAGGGCTGCTCAATTAATCGAATTTTAATCACGATTACGATCTGGG
>NW_024583177.1:141302-154042 GCF_018398535.1 Haplochromis burtoni | reverse complement strand
CAGCTTTTCTAATATGGACCTCAGATTCTTGTTAACAGTCTGTGGCAGAAATACATACAAGTACACAGCCTGATGAAGCAGACAGAAGCAGTACCTCTGATTGGTTCAGCATTTTCACCTCTTATCAGCACAAATCTCAGCCTCTTCTGCTGCTTTCATTAGAATTTTAAGCTTTTCCAGAAATTCTGCTGATTGAACTCTTTTCAGCAGAAATTCTGCTCATTCAACTCTTTTCAGCAGAAATTCTGCTGATTAACCCTTGAGACCAGAAGGACAAGGTTCGAATCCTGCTCAGGGCAACGTTTTTTTCAACTTTTTCAGCTCTTTTCAGCAGAAATCTTCAGCGTTAAGGCATCCACACAGCATTTTCGCAGAAAATGCAATTTTTTTCTAGTTGTGTGGATGCCCCCAAAGGCATCCACACTATTGAGTTCCTGTTTCTCTTTATTCTTTATCTTTATTATTCTGCTAGTTGCTTCCATACATTTTTTGGACGTTAACTACTCCGTCAGTTTTCAGCTGATTTTCTCCGTTCAAACTTTAAAAAGTTCTGCTCTTTCTGCTAATGGGTTCTATGACTTTTGGTGCTCATAACTTCTATACTTTTTGAGATATTGAATTTTTTTGCAATATTTTTTGCCCATTTCTGCCATATTATCAGTGGCCTCACTGATTTTCCTTGCTGGGTTGACCTGTGTTTTAGCTCAGTGAGATGAGCATCCGTTCTCAGACTGGGAGGCCCGGGTTCAAATCCCGCTTATGGCAACATTTTTCAGTTAACACTTAAACTTTTTTTTAACTCTTTTGAACACAAATTTCAGCTTTTTCACCCTTTTTCAGCACAATTTTCAGTTTTTTCACCACTTTTCAGCACAAATACCAGCTTTTTCAGCTGTTTTCAGCAAAAACCTCTTTTCAGCAGAATTCTACTCATTCACCTCTTTTCAGCAGAAATTCTGCTGATTGAACTCTTTTCTGCAAAGTTTTCAGCCTTTTCACCTCTTATCAGTACAATTCTCAGCGGCTTCTGCTCATTTCAGCACAATTGTCAGTCACTCCACCTCTTCTTTGTGAGAATCCGTTTGGCTCAGTGAGATGAGTAACTACATTGAGACCAGAAAGACCAGGTTCGAATCCTGCTCAGGGTACATTTTTTTTCAGCTCTTTTCAGCAGAAATCTTCAGCGTTAAGGCATCCACACAGCATTTTCGCAGGAAATGCAAATTTTTTCTAGTTATTTTATTGTTTTCATTGTTTGGTAAATTAAAGGAGGGTTGCAATGCTCTACTTTACATGGTGTATGACATGATTTACTGCACTGTAGACACTAGTGTTCATTTTCCCGTGTAGTGCTACTGTTAAGGGATAAGCTTCATTGATCCCAGAAACAAAAGAGAAGTTAATTGAAAAATATCGTACAAGAGTACACTAGAAAAAGAACCCAAAGCCCATTTATTTAATGGTATTGAGTAAATGAGCGCTACATAAACATTTGGATAAATGAGTGTATAAACGATTCACACTGCATTAGAGAAGTGAAACTAATGCAAATGTTCTGTAAACCTGCATTCTTTTTAATGACCAGCAGGTGGCGACTCCTATGATTGTAAAAGACCTCTCCAATTGTATAGAAGTCAGTGGCAAACTTGCACTTAGCTCTCAGAAAACATTTTCACTTCAACATGAAAATGATTTTATAAATTTAATTAACTAGCTCATATACAATAGCTAATAGCTTATTATTGACAAATCGTGGCTGGTGAGTGTGCAGTGTTATGCTCTCATGATGATTTCAAAAAGCAAAGTTGGCAACATATGTGTCTGCTTCATTCTTGTTAAAAACAGGGTCAATAATTCAAAAATCTCTGTTTTAAGTGTCTTTAAAGGAAAGAGAAGCCCAGCTGTTTGACATGAAAGAGATGCAATCATTTTATAGTTTTAAAACAAATGTATTAGTGTGCATGGAATCCAGTTGACAAGGTATTCAACTAATTTGAGACCACCACTTACCTCTCCTTTCTCGTTTCTGATTCGTCGGTTAAAGTCTTTGCCCTCTAGACAGATAAAATCATCTCCGGGGTGGATGATGCCACATTTAGCAGCAATGGCCCTGGCTGTGTTAATGTTATCACCAGTCACCATCCGCACTGTAATGCCTGCACGCTGACACTTACGGATGGCATCGGGCACCTTGGAGAACAAGGACATTTGTTCACAAAAAAATATAACAATATTATTTTTAACAGCACAGTCGCATTATGGCATGAACAAACCCAAAGAACCAATTCAAATTCCAACTATTCCAAAACACATGCTAGCTCTCAAATCCCATACTTCCATACTGACACTTGAAAAAGTGTATTCACTCAGTAAAGGACACCTAAATGCTAAGTGTTTGACAAGTGGCCAGATGGTGTACTCAGTTGCTGAGTGGACACATCTTGCCCTCGACTGTCACTGTCTTGAGTAATACAAAGCAGCAACCGAAGGACCACCAAACAATTTCCAGCCAGTGGAAGGAGCAGAAATCATCAGTACAATAATCATACTAATGCTAGCTGGCTACCTATATGGCTAACAGCACAATTTACTTAATACACAAGTATATATGTAGTGGACTATACAAAAATGAAAATGGATTTATCCAAATTACCCAAACTGAGGCAAACAAACACACTTCGTTGTATCCTACCTCAGGCCGTACAGGATCCTCTATCCCAACTACAGTGATGCAGGTCAACTCCGTTACTATCTCTGTCTCGTTGTCCCATTCTGGTTCCGGATTGGATGGAAGGTCACGGTATGCAATGCATATGGTCCTCAACCCCTCACATGCCATGGGCTCAATCACCTATTAATAATCATTATTGCAGCAATAATCAGGAAGATTAGACCACACTATATTGTCCTGTATATAACATTTAAATATGAATACACAGCTGGAAGGAAAAGACCTCAAGCTGCAGACAGCAGTAATGTAAAGATGAGGTGACTAAAGCTGCCACAGTGGAAACTGAACTACTGAGCTGGAACAAAATTGTGTAAGAAATTATTTTTCTCACGGCAGAAGTTGTTTATCAAAACGCAAATGTAGGCCAGTCAGGCAGTCTGTCAATTAACAATACTCAGCCTGCGCAGGCTTAGAACTATGTTGAACAAATACATGTGTTTTGCTGTTACAAGTTTTAGTTACATCAAAGCTGATCTGGTGAACACGTATAGCAGATTTAGAATGTAAGTCTACCAACGCTGGTCTTAACTCACATTCTGTTCTGTGATGCTTATGGTGTTTAGTGTGACTCCAAGTGTGACTTCTTATCTATAATGTGTGAAGAATATTTTTGCTAGTGGATATTTAAGGTACAATATGGGCAGACTGAGTCAGGAAAGCAGTGGCCTTACAGAGTTTTTATCTGGTTTCACAAAGTAACAGCCAAACGTAATGATGCTGCAATAGGCCTCTGTCTATCAGCAGAATACTGGTACAAGAGATCCTTGAGGCAGCACCACTGGTTGTGCTTATCATGACAATTTCACGATGTAATAAGAGGTGTCGGCATCTCAAAGTTTGTCCTACACAATAGCATAGCTCCTCACTAACATCACGCATCTAACAAGATTATTAAACAAAAGAGGTACAGTATTCAAATCTGTACAACTCTGTATTCTGTTTTATTTCACTTTCATAGCTTTCTCATATTTCTGTTTGCAGATTTACCTGCTTGGCATAAAACAGCAGAAAGGCACAGTTAGAGACTGTGACGATTACTTTAAGTTTTGGCACTCAGCACTCAATCTGGGTTTTAGTTTCTGTTTAAGTCACCCCTCTGGATAGAATTTCTGTTTGATGTTTGTGGAAAACAAAAGAAAATCTATCATGTTTTGTGACATGTAAAATCTTCTAGTTTCTGAAAATGGAAAGTCTTGAAAATTACTGAGAAGGTAGCTAAAATCTATTAGGAGAAGGACTTTTAGAATGATACAATGAAGGAATCAGAAAGTCTTACCTGTTTTACCATCTCATCTCTGTCACGTGGGCGGAAACTGCGAGATTCTCCATTGGCATCGAGAATGTAGGAACACCTGGAAGACAGATGAAGATTTTTGGGGAGGAAAAAGAGCAGCTTTTATTTTACAGATTAAAACCATTTAAACAATTACATTAAACACAGTGTGAGCTGTTGCTGTTATATTAGTTTACATAATCTCGTGTAACACCAGACCACTTCCTCCTTTGCTCATCCTCCCCTATCACTCACTTCTTTAACATGATTTCAGATGCTCCTTTGCTGTAAAGCCGGAAGGAACCATCAGGCAGCTTGATCACCGTGCTCATGGATTTACGCACTGAGTTGAATGTATACACCTGAGAGAGAGGGGAGATGTGTGATACATAAGAGTACAATCAAAAATAGACTTTAATATCTCTGACTTAACGCCCCGTGGGGTGTGCTGAAGGTGTACTTAAGGGTTTGAATCTTTATCAATGTGAGAAATCATGCTTGCTGCACTGTCAGCATGTCAACTCATCATAAAGTAGGGGAAATCAGCTATACCCTCATCATTTCATCACTGAAACGCGATTGTAGTTTATGTAGCTATGAATAAGTGATGATTTGAGTCATCACTGTGATCTGCCAGCACCAAGGAAAACAACAGGCTTGTTTGTCTCCCATCATTGTAGCGGAGAGAATGCTGTTGAACCCAATCGTCAACAGAGTGTTTGAAAATCCTGTAAGATTTTACAGCAGAGGTGTCAAACTCAGATTTACCAAGTCTGATACGCCTTCTCATTTAGCAAGTTTAAAGATTGCACAATGAGAATCAAATCAAGGGCCAAATGTACAGCATAGTTCAGTTCAATTCCATTTCAGTTATTCAGCAACAAATCACAATTAAGTATAATCCTTGCGACCTGCTTACATCATCAAAAGTGCAACAGAATGCAGTTCTTGCTTTGTTTTGAGGACACTGAGTGTGATTAGCTCCCACTTGATTTTGTTTATTAAAGCATATTGTGAAAATGTATAATTTAATTCTCAGACTGTTGATTCTTTCAGTTAGATGAGTTCAAATACATAGTGACCTAACCTTCTGGCAAACTTTTACTAAAATGTTCTAAAAATAAAAATTTACTGGTAAAAGTGAAATGTGCTGCATGAGTTCCTACCTTGTACAGTCGCTCCTCAGGGATCTGCTCTCTGATGGGGGCATAGTCCTGTTGTAGGTCTAATACAAATCCCAGCAGGCCACACTCTGTCTTGTTGCCCACCTGCTTTGCCAAACCCCCTTCCACATCAGGTGGCTGATGGAAAGTTAGTTGAGGTGTTTGATTGGAGAGCGAGAAATGATGGAGGGTAGAGAAAGTACAAAAATAAAAATGATATTAAAGAAAAGGAACAGGAAAAAGAAAACCCACAAGTCCAATTAATTAGTGACAACCAAGGACCGGTAAAGCATTATTAAACCAGAGAGCAACCTGCAACATAATGGCACCTCTGTCAATACATGACTCACTAAGATCTTGGAGGTGTAGGCGCTGTTGATTGCGATAGCATTGACTAACAGATTCAGTGTCCGGGGGTTGATTTGTCCAGGTTCTGGGATCACACGGTGGTGCACATCACCTGAAAACAAGAATATCACTTTAATCCCCATTGGTAATAGATTTTTTCTGTGCTGCTATTGTGCCATCAAGCTGTTAATGAGTCACCCATGACAGAAAGTTGTTTTGTCAAGACAGAAGACTGCTATGCTGCTAAAGCTTTTTTCCCCATTGTTTCCACTGGTGAGTTTTTGTATGTAGTACAGTTATGTGCCAATACACTACTGACGGCATTTCACAGAGGCACTGTTTTCATCATGCAGAGTGCTGCTGAGCCTGTCAGAACAGTTGTATAACGTATTCTGTGGCTCTGCAGGCGCTTTGTCAAGCCCTAGAAAATAACCCTGCCGATGTCATCACGTGACTACAAATTTATGACAGAAAGTAATTGTTACAAACTAGGACATTGTGTTTGAATGACATCGCTAGAAACTATTGAGTAAAAAGGATTCAGTATGTTTTGGAGCTTGACTCATAGCAAGAATTAAAAGTCAAAAGTTCATCTTAGCCTCTGCCAGTCACTGTTAACCAATCTTTTTGAAACACATTTCTTAACTTTGTAAAAGTGAGAAGTCTGATTTTGAAAAAGGAACATGAAATATAAACAGCAACAAAAAGGAAGAGGTGGCTGTAACCAATTCATTGTGGATGTAGAAAGACAGTCAACAACTAGCATGTAAAGTATTAACTAACAACGACAACTATTATTGTTGTAAAAGAGTTATATAAAGCTGCGCATCATCTGCAAAACAGTTAAAAGATCTAATATTTCTGGACACACTGAGCAGGCGCATGCATAAACAACAGTTCCATCTCCTTTATACCTTGAGGCAATGTTAAAAGGGATGTCATATATTTATTGTTTCAAATCATAGGTCAACGTTTCAATTAATGAGGTCAGTTTATAGAATCTTTCAATTTATTTATTTAACTAGAACTAGACTGTCACTAATTGCAATACTGAACTACACTACAGAATATTAGAATGGATGAAAGTTTGATTCATTCTAATATGAACTAAGGGAGAGGCCAGCCACCCTTCGGAGGAAGCTCATTTTCTGCCGATTGTATCTCGTGTATATCTCGTTCTTTCAGTCACTACCCACAACTCTTCAGCATTCACAAATTTGTTCACCAATCTTCAGCATGGCATTTATGAATTATCACTTGTACTCACCGATGTAAGCCTGCACTACAGTCATGCGGTTCGTGGTGAGGGTGCCTGTCTTGTCAGAGCAGATGGCCGTAGCATTACCCATGGTCTCACATGCATCAAGGTGCCGTACAAGGTTGTTGTCTTTCATCATTTTCTATAAATGACATAGCAGTGTGTGAGGGGAAGGGAGGAGGGAGGGTGGGATGGTGTGAATGAGGATAGATAGATAAGGATAAGGGAGGATATGGAGAAAATGTTAAATGTAAAATTAATGTATTAATAGTATACACTACGACACCAAACCCTTTTTCTGAAACTAGATGGACACTTTCTTAAGGTTCTCAATTATATTCTTTTAGAAAACTGATTTAGACACACCTCCTCCCCATCTTACCTGCCACCAGTGTCTAGACTCCGGAGGGTCCTGTTCTAATTCCTAACACCACTGGGATTCTGTTCTGCTATCATGGGTCATCTGAGTCTAATTGCCAAATATGTTAATAGAATTCTGTATCTCAATAAATCACTTCACTTCTTACAAATGAGCTCTCTTCATTGAACTGGCACAGTGGGATTCTCATGGTCATTTCAGAGCTCTTAATCATTTATTTATTTTCTTCATAAGGATTTCTGCTCTTTTATTAGATTGCATTTTTAGTTTTCACTTTTCCTGTGTTTTAAAGTATTCAGCAAAGAGTTTTTCACATTTCCTTTTATCACAACATGTAATTACCCCACTTTACCTTACATTTGACCTTGTATACATGACTGTAAATGTCACTGGAACAACATGTGTACCACTTTGCAAGAGGAAAGAACAAAGATTGCAATCATGATTTAATGGATTAAAGACTGTGTGAAAGAACCACTGAAATCAGTGTAATATCACCCTTTTTGGGGACTTGCCTAGCCCTAGGGGGGGGCCTCACAGATGCCAATCCTCAATTTCCCTGGCCCTTCCTCTGCCTGACCCTCCAGTGATAAGAGTGGGCAGGTTCAGCCTGTCATTCTCTATCCTCTTCGCTCTCCAGATAACCTCCAACATCTCCATCTATATTCAACCTTGAGGAAAAGGGGCTTGGGGCAGCGAAGAAAGGCTGGTTACAAGACTGAGTCCGGTGGCCTCACACCAGAGAAGTCTCTCTTTCAATTTCTGAGGATTCAAGACTCTGCGCTAGCCTGCTCTCCTGCCTCAGGATGGCCGTTCAGCGTACCAGAGCTCCCGCTGCCTGGCCCGTCAGCCTTGTCGTTTACATGGGAACATACAGCACGGGACTGTTTGCCAGCCTGTGTCAGCCAAGCTGGGTTTTCCAAGACCATGCCTGTCATGAGTAAGACTGACGTGTGCCTTTTCTGAGTTGGCCAATCTAAAATTTGTGTTTCCTCTTCATCAGTCGGTCGATATGTCTGGGACCATGAAGTTTGTTTCTTTAATGAACATTAAGAACGTTGAGTCTTGTCTTCCTGAGCCAGCTAATAAACAAAGTGTGTTTTGTATTTCAGAAACGGTTAATAAGAAGAACATGTTTGGTGCTTCTGTACTGGCCAAATTTAAAACAGTGTTTCCTTTTGCTAAGCTAGTAGACAAGATAAGTCCATATGGTCTTACAGAGTTGATCTTTTCAGAAAGTGCTATTGTGTTTTGTCCAGCCTTTTTAAAGCCTGTTTCTGTGACTGAGCCACTCTCCCCAGAGACTGTTAAGGTTTCACAGCATGTCTCCCCAAGAACTGATTCACAGCACGACTCCCTGGAGACCATTAGTGGTTTGGCTGAGCTGGCCTCCCCAGAAACTGTTGCCCTGCGGGGGGTTTCCTCAAAGACTGCTAAGAGCGCAACTATGCTAAGCAGCCTAAAAGACTGTTCCGCTTCCTAGCTTGGTTTTGTAGAGACTGCTGCTCCACCCAGGGCCACTCCAGAACCTAACCCTTCACCTTTCCCATCCCCCAGAGTGAGCGTAGCCAGGATCCCCCCTGTCCCTGCATCCGTACCCACTCCCAGGGTGAGGACAGCTGTGGTTCCTTCTACTGGTCCCTCCTTCCCAGGGAAGCTAGTGCCCAGACAGGGCTCAGCATGTCCCTACTCCTGTTCCAGTCCCCAGGATGAAGGTGGCTAAGTCTCTTTTAGCTGACTTTTTTTCCCATGACAGTCTCAGCGTGAAGCCAACGTGACCAGCTAAAGAAGTAGCAGTTCCTACATGTCCATGTGGTTAATCATTCATTAAAGCTGACAGGCGAATGTACCTTGACAGAGTAAGCCAGAGAGATTGTGACAGCGAGAGGTAAGCCTTCTGGGACAGCAACAACCAACACAGTGACTCCAATAATGAAGAACTTGACAAAGTACTGGATGTAGACTGGAGTGCACTCTGGCAACCATGAGTGACCTGCAACACACAGCAAACTGCATATTAAACCTACACAACCTCTGTTGAAAGCCTAAGAAATGTTCGACATGACAAGAAAACACTGTTGTGTTTAAAACAGTAGTGAGCGATTGTGTATGTTGGGAAGCTGCATAAACACAAACCTTCAACGACAAATGTGTTGATGACAAAGAACAGCACCAAAATGATGACAGTGATGGCTGACATCACCAAACCTGTAGGGAGATTAAGGAAGAGACAGCTCATCAGAGTTGCTCAGTCAAGACTGCATTGCATTTTATGTTGGGCCTGTAGTGACACATGCCAAGAATAAAAACATGTCGTTCACATTCTTGTAGCAGTCAAGAACATCATCTTGCACACATGCCTGTCTCTAAACAGTAATACAGCATCTTTCTACCCAAGTCTTCACACTTTCACACTCAGACCTTCACACTATTCCCACAATTTGTTTTTCATACTGAGAAACCCATACATTGTTGCAACAAAAGCTCAGTAGGACATACAGCTGCAGATTCCACTTTGTGTGCTGATATTTTAGAGGACACTGAAACTATAAGGGCGTGAAATTTTGCCCGGTATAGGGATGAGTTGTGTACCTGCTTTGCCAATCTGAACAGCCAGTTTTGTGAGCTTTCCCTGCAACACACTCTTCTCTTTCTTTGGAACATTGGTCTTCTTCTTCTCTCTGTCCTCTACCTCTCCTCCTTCTGCACTCTTCAGAGGTTGCATCTCCATGGCAACTCCCCCATCCTGTTTTTTGGCTGAAAAACACACACAGCAAAAAGATTTGAAAACTGTAAATGTCTTCAGCACCTGACAATAAAACAAACTCACTCGACATGCAAACCAAATTCCAACCAAACACAAGCCTCTACCTTTGTTCTGATTGTTCTCCACTGCACCATCAGGTTGCTTTCCTGAGACAAAAGGAGGCCAAGTTAGACAGGGCCATAAAGGTCAAAGAACAAGAACACAAAAAATAATAAAACAAATAGTGCATTTTTATTGTGACAACTTGCAGAAACAGAAAACACACAGAACAATACTAAAGGGAACAGTTCATACTTCATACACTGGGTTATACAAGAGAGTGAGAGGCATTTTCAAAGGTATTATCCAAAGGTAATCCACATAATCTGATATCACCACAATGGTGTTCCTACAACATGATGACCAATGTTGCTCAGGTAGTCACCTCACACAAATGGTTTTGGCTTCATGACATTGTTCCAATCAGTGTTTTCTCCATTACAAAAAACACAAAATAGCACTAGAAACAGAGATCATGCTTCCCTTATATAGGCTTCTCTTGACAAGCTTCCAGTAAAATATAAAATTGAATTGATTTTAAAATCATTTTCTTCACATACAAAGTCTTCAATAATAAGGTGCAGCCATATCTTAAAGACCTCATAGTACCACATTATACTAATAGAGCACTTTGCTTTCAGACTGCAGGTCTAATTACTGAAGGCACTCTTCTGTGGAACCAGCTCTTGGTTTGAAATTGGGAAACAAACAGTTGATGATTAGATTTAAAACATTCCTTTTTGATAAATCTTATAGTTACGACCGCATCAGGCAACCTTGTAGCATTCCTTAGTTACACTGTCAAAGGCTGCTGGGAGATTTCTTGTGATACACTGAGCATTTCTTCTCCACTAACTTCTTTTCAAGCCCAGATGTTAATGTCCCTACTGCTGCATATCATTATTTTTTGTCTTCTCTCTTTCCAATAGATTGTATTTTGTCCTTGTTTCTCCATGTTCTCATTTTTCTTCCCCAACCACTCATGGCTGCATCTCCATGGTTCTGCTGAAAGGGAGTATTTTCTCGCTATCATCATCTAGCCCTTACTCATAGGGGATCTTCTGATTGTTAGTGTTTCCGCTGTAATATTGTGGAGTCATCACAATATAAAGTTTTTCTGTAGTGATTTTAGGATAAAAAAGCTGTGTGTGTGTGTGTGTGGGGGGGGGGGGTGGGGGGGGGGAATTTGGAGGGCGATAGCTGCTCTCAAACCAGTGTGGGATAAAACCAAACAACTTAAAATTGGTTAAAAATTCTACAGCACTTGCCATAATCTTTGACTTGTTGCAATAACTGTTCGTACACTTGATGTTTACTATGTACTGATGAAAAAAATAAAAGTCCACTAAGTCTTAATATTTCGTTTCCCCACTCCTGCACACCCACCACAACAACATGAGTTGCAATAACAGTTCCAGAGTAACATCATTATGATACTGCAGGATGAACATCAACACGGTGATATCAGATACAAAGTGGCATCATACGGCACTGTCACTTTCACTGTGTACACTATGAGTTCAATTCATTGGTTGAGGAAAGGAGTGGGGCGGATAACTTTATGCTCACATACCATTGGTGACTGTGCTGTAACTGGCATCTGTAGTGATGAGCAACTCAGTACTCTCCTCTGTTAAATGTGTGACAAAGGAAGGTTTTTGTGGGAAGGGGCACATGAAGGATTTGGCAAAAAGGGAAAAACAAAAAACAGCAAATCTGTATAAAAAAAACTCAAGAAGTGAATGTGGTTGTATGCACAGCTCTGCGTGCGTAATGTGTATTGCATAGAATGAAACCTCAATATAGGAGACAGATTAAAGAAGAAACGTAAACAGCCCCACAGCAAAATCCCACTGCATGAGGAAAAACTAACAAGTTCTGGCATTTGTAGAAGTCTTCTGAATAATGTATTAGTTCCAGTAAACAAGTGTCTGAATGATCCAGCCCACACAGGCAGCTGCACTGAGCTGCAACACATCCCAGGATGCAACGAACACTTTGGGAACAGAACGAAAACAACAAGCTGTAAGAGTATTCTTTAATAAAATAAGTGTCATCAGGCCCTTTGTTGCTGTCTATTTCTGCATTCCAGGAACATGCGTTCTCCTTTTTCAAGACGTCAACAGTAGCAGACACATTTCAATGCAGAAGTGAGAACTGCAGCAGTACTGTAGAGGCACAGAAGAGTGCACTAATAATGCTATTAACCTTAAGTGCTTCTGAAAATATTTGTAGCTTCTGCTGTCTGCAGCTCTGCTCTGACTGCATGGCTCCTATGGAACAAATATGAGCACAGACTAATGCTTTGTGCACTGACCAATCAACACTCTTCCCTGAAACTCTCCAGCTGCCTCCCTCTCCCCTGCTCTTTCAATAATTGATTCAATCTGCAGCCTCAACCTCTCTCTCTCAGATTAAGGGTGGGGAGGAGAGACAATGGAGGGCAACGCCAGAGAGAGGAAAGTGAAAGAGGGCACAGGAGCGGGGTAAACAAGAGAAACAGTGAAAGAATCGGAGAATGACGGACAGGCTGATAGAAGAAAGGGAAAATGAGAAAACAAGTGGGGAAAGAGAAAGGGAAACAGGTAGTGGAGAGAGAGATGACGAGGATGTGGGCTAAATTATCTATGAGGTTAAACTGGTGTGTTTCCTGTTGAAGCTCTTATCTGAAATCATTCAGGCATTCAGCTAACCCCTTACACACACATCCCAGCACACACATGTCACAATGTGTGAGCACGGATGGATTATGAAACAATAGCCCCCTGGGCACAGACATGTA
>NW_024583177.1:133369-141282 GCF_018398535.1 Haplochromis burtoni | reverse complement strand
CACACACACACACACACAAAAGAAGATGGTTTCTGGTCTTTTCTTTACCATATTGTGTCTTATTTTTATACTGGGTTTTACGTCTTTTGTGTTTGTTTTGTATGTTTGATTGTTTTGTTTCTGTTGGTGTGTGTCTCTTTGTAGTCATCTTGGATATTCAAAATGTATAATATACATTTTGAATGTCCAAGATGGGGTGTATGTTTAATATACATTTTGAATGTCCTTATAGATTTTTCACATCAGCACAGTCTCATTTAGTTACAATTTCAATGTAATTTCATTTATATAGCATCAAATAACAACAACAGTTGCCTCGAGGCTCTTTGTATTAGTGAGTTTTTTAAGCTTACCACACTGTGAATTTTCATTTTTTGTTTTGTTTTGTTTTTCTTTTTTTTAAATTTCAGTTAAATAATGTTGTAATATGTGTGTCAGATGCTAACCAAAAGATAGTAAAGAAAGGGCGACTAAACCAAAGGTCACAGAGGTGATAAAAGAGAGAGCTTTATCTGCTTCATCTTTTTACATCCTCTACTGGTTTGAATATATCAACAACAATACTGCACTTATTAATAATAAAGATGAAAATATTTAAACCTATCATAAAAGTGAAACGCATCTTCAACAAAATTATCTTAATTATTCTCATTTATTGTCTCCACTGGGTCACTTACCTTTCTTCTCTTTCCCATCTTCCTCCACATCTCCAGCTCCCAGGAGAGTGAAGATGATGCCTGTCTGTGAGTTGACACCAACAGCTGTCACCAGCATCCTCCCCGAGCCCTCCATCACATGGGTACCTTTAATAGTTTAGATGAGTGCTACATGTAAAGTGTTGGTCTCAATAGTTACAGTAAAAAAAGACAACCTGGAGGAAAAAAATTAGTTAAGGCTAAACCCTAACCCTCAGGAGCAGGGTCACAAAAATACTGACTTGTCTTTCATTGACTTGAATTGATGGCAAAAAGCTTACAAGACTTGACTTGGTGACCCATAGTATTTATAAATTGAATATGTTTGTATAGTTTTACAATCTGTTACTTTAACAGACAGTTATGAATAATAAATAACATCACGAGGATGTGCTTTATCTTCATAGCTGCATGCACACTTGTAGTTGCAACTGCTGGCGCAAGAGCAACATGAAAAAAACTCAGACTGCACAAGCCAACTAAAAATTAGCCACTGGATGTTTCATTCTGTTTAAAAGCTACAGCTTGTTTCCGCCTGATGTTTGGCGTCAGGCCGACAGGTACTTTACCAGAGCTTTTTCATTGGTTGCTGGAAAAAAAGTAGTGACACAGACAAACAACAAGAGCAGTCAGAGAACGCAACTCCCCCCAAAGGGCAAGTGCTATACTAAAACTTTGATGATGTTTTTATTACAACATGTTGATGAGGGCCTGCTTTTATAACATGCTGATGTCTGACCTTTGACCTATGAACTTGAAGCATTACATACTATAATTGTGTATTGTATTACCTTTACCCATATGGTTGGAGCAGAAGTGGCTGAAATCTTTGGCTTCTATAAGCTGTAAAACTTAAGATTTAAGATATATTCATGCAGTGTGTAATTTTCCAAAAGTTTATGGTGTCATTGTGATGTCACAGGGTGTTGTACTGAAGAAAGAAAAAGTGTGTTGCATTGTTCTCTCCATAATATACTGGTTTTGACATTTGGTGTTGGTGTTGACTTTTCACCAAAATTAAATCAGCTCGAGCTGATATTGGTATCTACCGACACACAAACTGTTAATTAGAATGTTGATAACTGTGGACTCTAGACTGCTAACAAACAGACAGACAGACAGACAAAAAAACGAACAGAATGATCTCTCTGATCTCTCTTTTTGGTGGGAGAATTAAATATAATAAACAGTGAGTTAAGGGGCATTAAATGCCCAGTACATTTAAGTACGTTATGTACTTAAAAATACCTGGGGGGAAAAAACACTTGCCACTTTTTGAGCAAAAAAACAACAAACCTGAGAGCAGCATGGGGTCCTTATCCACAGATTTGCGTACATGATCAGACTCTCCGGTAAGAGAGCTCTCATCTATCTTCAGATCATTTCCTTGGACCAAGATACCATCAGCTGGCAGTAGGTCACCTGAACATAGACATACACATATCAGTGTTTTACTCAGCTTGCTTGCATTATATATCCTCACTATTACTGCACAGCACCAATTAAATTCACTTGACTTTAACTGCTTTTTATGCCATTTCCCTCTCTCGCTGTCTCTTTTTTTCTCACTGCAGATAGCATCCCCATCAATGCATGCATGCAAATGGCGTGACATAAATTCTACAACAAACACAAGAAGGAACAATAAATGTATGGAATGGATGGTGTTCTTGATTATTTTTGTGTGTCTGCTCGTTTCAGTGGTCACTGTGGCTGGTAGCTTGACTAATGAAAAATGCCTTACCTAAAAAAAAAAAGCTTTTAAACTCTTTACTCTGTGGCAAGAAGTATAATCATTTAAAAAATAATTACTTTCTATCAATGAGAAGAGTGTCCAAAATTTGAGTGTACACGTGTGCATTCACTGTTAAGGTATTGATTGCCATCTCCCCCTGGTTCTTTACCTGACATGCAAACCCATATTATAAATGAGTGGGGAAATGTCAGTGATATTTTTATGTTTTAGCATGACATAAATGATTAGCATCATCTAAAGGACATTTGTGATTCATAACTGAAATCAGTGTTATTCAATCATCCACAATCCAGGGTTGATTCTCTTTCCTTCTATGACCTTCACATTTTCTTTTAGACACTGCTGATTTGGAAAAAAACAACATCCCTCTTAGTTCCCACTCATTTTACAGGCTGTCATTCTGGATGCTTGAAGCTTTGCCTTGATTCCTCACTTCCAGTACCAGCATCAACAGAGAGTATCAATAGCTAATGGTATCTTTGGTCCCAGTCATAGAGACTTAGAGACTTAGAGACTTGTTTGGTGATTACCTGGCAAACAATGATCATTAGGGTAAAGTATTCCCCGCAAGTGGTTTCTGAAGGTTCCTTGCTGTCTCTATGATTTTAGCTGAACCACAGTCATGCAGGCCTACAGAATGATCAGTGGCTCCAAGCCATGAAAAGTGTGTTTCTGGGTGGTTGGTGGTTGTTTGCTGACACTAGGTAAATTGGTCACAAAAGGGTATATGGTGATTCACCATGGTCTCCTGGTGACCAAATTACATGGAGGTTAATGGTGTAGAAGCTTCTTTGTGACCAATTTGACCTAGCAATACAAGCAACTTCCAGCAACCAGCTGGTCGGAAAGGCACATTTTTCCCTAGTGATCAGAATTTGCCAGGACTGTCTCTAGGCATGTGTGACTGAGGCCTTACCTAAAAAAACCCTAAACATATCTAAGTGCAAATGCTGGTTAGCTAACCTGTTGAATTATTGTTATTATTGAACAAGCTAGCACAAGCATATGTATGACGTCAAATAGTATTGATTTTAGCCATAAGGAAATCATATAATGACCTAAAGTGAAAATGTTGCCTAGCATTGGTTAATATTAAGTTAACACCATCTTATACAATATCTATCATATCTTAGTTGTTGTACAAGATACATAACACACAGTACATAAAACAGAGCCTCGTGCATGTCTCATCACTGTTTTGGATGACAGTAGCAGACACATGAATTCGACACAGGCAATAGTGTTGATGTGGTTCATTTATTGCTATGGGTGTCAATAATTGCAATGGTTTTCTGAGGTTACACAGAGCTCCCCTAACAGCATACATTACATCTGTGTTTTACTAAACTGAGGTAGGTTTTGTGAAATTTGTACATCAGCTTTCATTCTTTATCAGATATGTTTGTGATTGATTCTTATGATTAAGTTTTATTTGATCTGCAGTGTCCTTAGATCTTCTAAATTAATCAAAATACTTACAAAAATGAAACTGAACAAATCATTTAATTTGTTGGTATGTTGTTGGGTTTTTTGTATGGGAAGATCTTATAATGGATTCCTTACCATATTTGACCTGAGCCATGTCCCCCACCACCATGTCAGCCACAGGGATCTGGATGACGTTTCCTTTTCGCACAACAGTGAACTTCTGCTCTTGCTCAATTCGACTCTGTAGACCCCGGAACTGCTTCTCTTTGGACCAGTCGTTAAACGCTGTCACCAAGACAACACACACAACAGAAAGCAGGATGGCAGCGCCCTCAATCCAGCCAGCATCTGCCTCGCCTTCATCCTCTGCACCCGCCGACACATTCCCGCATGCTGAAGATGGAGCAATTGTTTAGAGTCAGATATTTTTTGAACATGCCTCAGAAAATCAATAGCTGTTTTCCCAAAAAATATCTAATTTCAAACGGGGAGGAAAATAACAGGGAAAAATATAATAAAATGGTCCACAAGAAAAACTCATATTAGGTAAATATCAAAACCTCATCATTGTTTCTGGTGAGTCACAGAGAGCAAAACAATATGGCTTAAGCTTAGAAGTGCAGAGGCTACTTTTGACTGTTATTTTCAGCATCATCTAATGACTACACATGGTCATTGCTCTTTTTAATTTGCATGTGTGTCTGGTTTAACACAGAGCCACAGTGTCCCATATCTGCATCCTCTGATGAGACCACTTCCTCTCTATCATGACTCTTCATTGTCACTGAATGGCTCACCAATCAAACAGACCCAATTTGGTGAGCCATTTCACTTTCTGTATCTTCAGCTTTTGTCTATTGTGTGCTTGTATTTTTCTTCCTTATATAAAAAGATTCTTATTTTTTTCACTCCGCTCTGATTTCACCAAACAACAGGAAAATCAACAGCAACAAAGTATAATATTTTGCTAAACAGAACATCTAGAGGCAACATTTGAGAATGTTTTGATGGAAGTACTTGTACATCTAAATGAGATAATAAAACAGCATGCGAATTTGTCACAAGAATGACTTAAATCATCCTGGTCTGATCCTGAGTAAAATGGGTCTACTGGAATGGGTCTCTGTATACATAGACAATTTGATGTTTAAAAGTCTCAATGCTGATGCCATTTTGGGCGTCAGCATCTTGGTCTTAGTTGGCATTAGTTGGCTAAAAAAGTAAATATGATAATAAATGAGCAGTTACCTTTGGGTAAAAAGAAAATCAGGACTAAAAAAAAATGTACTCGCTCTTGCACCAGGCTCTAAATTATGTTTATTTCTTCTCTAAAGTCTGGTATTATAGGTAGCATAGGACTCTATAGGGACTGACTCACTATTAGATCCACCATTCAAAGAATTTCTCTAGCTTATACAGCAATTTTCAATAAGCTGTAGCTGACATCACTGAACAGCTGGCTGACTTTAGTGCTTTTATAAACACTTAATCTAATGCTTTCTTACTTATGTGAGGCCAAAAAATAAATTAGTTAGTGGTGATTGTTACTATATTTAGCATTTTGCTTTTTTGTAATTTTTGAAAGTCTAGATTAAGTTTAACAGAAATAAAACACGTTCAAGTTACTTCTGCATTATAATATTTGCTAACGCTAATAAAATTTGAAAACAGATAAAACTAAAAATAAATAACTTTGCATTTGTCTCAGTCCTAGCAGTCCTAGTCCTAGCAATTCTTCTTAGCTTTGCTTTAATATACTTTATATATTGGTTTCATAATTTGATTTGACCAAGTCTTCTCAACTCAAGTTCCACTTCCTTTTTTCCAACAGCATTTAGTTTTTCACTAGCAGATTGGATTTGGATGAATTTAGCTCTTCTTTATTAACTTTTGACTTCTCTTTTTCAATTGCCATCAACATGTAAATGCAAGCTGGACCACAGTGCTGAGCAAAATGGCTTGCTACAACCCTCCCCCTTTGTATTCTTTTCCAGTGTTTATGTGTTTTCTTCATATAACCTTAACTTCTCCTCTGTCTTGTTCCTCCTCTCTTATCCTACTGTATGTATACTGACAATGTCTTACTTTTACTTCTCTCTATCTCGTTTTCATTTTTCACGTCCACCTTTTTCACTCTTGCTGACAGACCTTTTGTCACACCCTCCCAAACCAGCAACCACACCCTTTGTCCACATCCTCACATTCAGTTTCTTTTCCAGGAGGCTGGTAGAAGGAGAGGCCAAGGGAGATGATGGCAGCGGCCTCCAAAATGATAAGTGTGACATCCTGTAAGGCCTCCCACACAAGTTCCAGGAACGTCTTGGCCTTTTTGGGGGGAATGAAGTTTTGGCCGAAGGTTTGGCACCGACGTTCCAGGTCTGCCGGCTCCCCACTGAGACCTGATAAAGGAGGATGAGGCACGTGAGGCAAGACTGAGACAGAAAATGCAATTTCGTAAAATAAATGCTTTAAGATTTACATAGCCAAGTGAAAAAACAAAACACATTTGCATGCACAGATGTGCAAGTTCATTCCTAAGTGAAGATATATGTGGAGATAAACCAACAGTGTACATAGGGACAGTAAGACACTTGGAATGCGACATACATGCACAAAGCATCACCCACACTAAATTTAACAAAAGCCCTTTGCCCAGTAAAATAATCTCAAAGTCTTTAAAAAATGTAGCTAAACATGGCTCTATATTTCGTTTAAGGATTTTGTGGACAAGAGACTAGGCGTTGAGTCTTGTTGTACTCTCTCTGGGAATTTTAATGGGTGATAGGGGTTGTCACCTGAGTCCACCTGAAATCAGGAGGACTGTTGTTGTCAAAAGTCTATCTACACTCATCATGTGCATGGATATCGTGGTTAATTTGGGTGTTTAATGACTTCTTTGAACTGTTCCTTTTCCAGGGTGGAATGATTGTATACCACTTGTCATTATGACTTTAAATAAGTTTGAATTTATTTGGGATTTTCTCCAATATAGACAGAGTCAAAAGCATACATACAGACTTAAATATATGCATACACTTAAATCTTTTAAGACGTGCTGCTCAGTGTTCTACAATTTCTTTTAACTAGACAAGGCAATGACCTATTAACATGATCATGTTTGACTGTAACTGTAACTATCATCCAGCACAAAAAGGATATGTTTGAAATAACTAATCAATTTTCAGGGAGAAGGGAGAAGTCAGTGAACTCAGTAATGATTTACACAGATTAGGAAGGTCTTTGACAACGTCTGAAAGAAGAAACAGATGAGATCTGGCACTATATTAATTGACTTAAATTGAATTGAACAGAACTGAATTGAGATACATTTACTTACAATGTAAAGAACCCAAGAACCATCAAGGCTCAAGCTTGCTATGAACTAGTAAACTAGTAACTACTGAAACATCTCTGACTGTCAGCAGTAAAGTGAATTTTGCACCGCTATGGACTGAGAGGGTTCCAACCAAGAAAAACTGGCACCTTCAAGCTCAACTGAAATTTGCAGTTGCCTTCTGGAGAAAAACAATTGAGCTACTTGGCCACAAGGATGAAATGCATGTTTAGAGGAGTAAAGGTGAGGCTTTCAGACCTAAGCACAATACACGGTAGTGGTAGCCTCATGTTCTGAGGTTGTTAATAAATTAAATGGAATAATGGAGAACTACCTTCAAATTTTTCAACATTGCTTCAGATTAACAGTTAAATGGTTGAAATATGGACACAATCGGGTGGATCGACACAACAATGATCACAAACACATTGGTTTTTGAATGGATAACATTAAGCTAAGAATAATTAAGAACAATAAGCTAAGAATTGGCCTTCCTGAAACTACAACCTCAAACCTATAGAACGTTTGTGGATTATGCTGAAAAGCCAGATTCAGGAAATACAGCAAATTTAAATAAACCTGAAGAGATTGATCAACTATCCAAGAATTGTCTGTGAAGGTTCTCAGTCATCCAGGTCATCGTAGTCAAAGGAGCTTGCAAAGAAAAGCGTCTGGACTTCTTTAAGTTGCTTGAAGACGT
>NW_024583177.1:109669-129969 GCF_018398535.1 Haplochromis burtoni | reverse complement strand
GTGGAACCAGAGACAAGCAGAGTTGTTCCTAAGAGCCTGCGCCTTGGATCCACTGTCAGGGGATACAGAGCAGACTTGATTCTACAGAGAGCACAAAATCACCTTTTAAGTGAAAGGATAAGACAGGTCCATTTCACCATAGATGCCCTCCAGATCAAGATCAGCCAGACCCTGCAGGAACTGGAAATCCTTCTACCCTCTCCAATCTTAGAAGAGGTTTACAAGTTTGTGGACAAGGCTCAGCGGGCCCAACACTCTAAAGGAAAAGAAAGACAACGCAGGAAATTTCACACCTTGCTTTCAAAAACACACACTCCTCATCCTGAACCTACACAACCCAGAGAAGAAAACACACCTGATGCCAGTCAGGAGAAATGGGTTAAGAACTTTTCAGACAGGATTCTCACTGAACCTGAAAAGAGAGTATTAGCCAAAGGACTCAATTTTGCCATTTCTCCACAACAGTTGCCCATAGTGGACCTCATCACAGCCACAGAATCTGCCATACGGATTAATAAATTATCACAGACAGAAGCAGAGCAAATCAGGATGAAAGTCTCAGCCACGCTCTCCAGTGCCAAAGTCCCTCCATCCAACCTCACAATACAGGAAAAGAAGGCCGTCGCTTCCCTGAGCAAAGACCACAACATCACTGTTTTACCAGCTGATAAGGGAAGATGCACCGTGGTCCTAAACACTACAGATTACCATACAAAGATCACTACTCTCCTCAGTGACAACAATACCTACGAAGCCCTAAAGCGAGACCCCACAAGCAGCTACAAAAAGAAAGTTATAGCTTGCCTTCAAGACTTTGAAAAGGACAAAATTATTGACCGCCTTACATATCACCGCCTTTACCCAGGGGATGCCATACCCTGCATCTATGGACTTCCTAAGATCCACAAGGAAGCTGTCCCACTCAGACCCATAGTCAGTAGCATAAACTCAGCCACTTACAACATTGCTAAACACCTTGCTACCATCCTTGCGCCTCTCGTGGGGAACACCCCACACCACATCAAGAACTCCACCGACTTCACCGACAAGGTCCAGAAACTTACCCTGGATCCAGATGAAACCATGGTGTCCTTTGATGTAGTCTCTCTCTTCACTTGCATACCCACCACGGAGGCCGTGGAGACTGTCAGAAAACGACTACAAGAAGACAGCTCCTTGGAGGACAGGACCAACTTCACACCCGATCAGATCTGCACACTGTTAGACCTCTGCCTCACCACTACATATTTCAAGTACAACGAAGGCTTTTACAGACAAAAACATGGCTGTGCCATGGGCTCCCCCGTGTCACCTATTGTAGCCAACCTTTACATGGAGGAAGTGGAAAGGAAGGCTCTTGGCTCTTTCAAAGGAAGAGTACCCAGCCACTGGTACAGATATGTGGACGACACCTGGGTCAAAATCAAGACACAAGAAGTGGAATCCTTCACTGCGCACATTAACGCTGTGGATAAAAACATCAAGTTCACCAGGGAAGACACAAAGGACAACTGTTTGCCTTTCCTGGACTGCGCTGTGCACATTGAAGAGAACGGCAAACTCAACATCGAAGTTTACCGGAAGCCCACACACACGGACCAGTACCTCCTCTTTGACTCCCATCACCCTCTGGAACACAAACTTGGAGTAATTAGGACCCTACACCACCGGGCAGAACATGTTCCCTCTAAGCCTGAAGGAAAAAAGAAGGAACACACACATGTAAAGGAAGCACTCAAAACGTGCGGCTATCCTAAATGGGCGTTCTTAAAGTCAGCAAAGAGGCACAGAAAAGAAGACCAGACACCAGCGAGGGAGGATAAGAAGGACAGACGCAACAACATTGTCATCCCCTATGTAGCCGGTGTATCAGAGAAACTCAGGAGAGTTTTCTCCAAGCATGACATCCCAGTGTATTTCAGACCCAGCAACACGCTCAGACAGAAACTGGTTCACCCGAAAGACAAAACGCCAAAACACAAACAATGTGGTGTATGCTGTACAGTGCAGCGAGGAATGCTCAGACCTCTACATTGGAGAGACCAAACAGCCACTTCACAAGCGCATGGCACAACACAGAAGAGCCACCTCCACAGGACAAGACTCAGCAGTCCATCTGCATCTTAAGGATAAAGGACACTCTTTCGAGGATGCCAATGTTCACATTTTGGACAGAGAGGACAGATGGTTTGAAAGAGGAGTGAAAGAAGCCATCTATGTCCACTGTGAGCGACCATCTTTGAACAGAGGCGGGGGTTTACGACACCAACTCTCTGCCATCTATAATCCAGTTTTGAGATCCCTTCCCAGACGCCTTAACGCCCACTCACATCCTGGGCCATCTGACCTCAGGAATTCGCATGATAAGGTGGGGCCAGGTTTCACAATGAACACACCCGAAACTCTGGCTGATTGGGACCCACACCCAGTTTCACACCTTGGCTCAGGCGATTAGAGGATCATCAGGGGGTCCTTTTGTCCCTCTGTGGGGGGTTACTCCCACTAGGTTTATATCTGGGACTCTCCACCATTTGACCTTAGAACTGAAGAAGCTTCTCGGATGAGAGGTGAAACGTCTTCAAGCAACTTAAAGAAGTCCAGACGCTTTTCTTTGCAAGCTCCTTTGACTATCCAAGAATTGTGCCAGCAGCTTGTTGATGGCTACCAAAAGTGTTAAGGTTCAACTTGCTTAGAGATATTTAAACAAATATTAATGGGAGCTCTATGTATTTTTGATCCTGTGTGAATTAGAGAAAATCCTAATTAAATTTACATTTAAAATTGTGCAGCCAGTTCTTTAAAAAGTAATTAAAGCTGTATGCTGTACAGCCATTCCACCCTGTAATCAAAGGCTCAAATTTACCATGACATTTATGCCCATGATGAGTGTACGCAAACTACTGACTACAACCATCCATCTATGAAGGTAATACATCTCCATACTCACCCTCCTCTCCCCTCCCTAAATGATTCCGTTTCCATAGTGACTAGGACATCAGGACCAGGGCTTCCTGTCTCTAAGAGGTTTCTGCCCAGCAACAGGTGATGTCATTTCTCCTGCATGGTAGGTTTGAAACAGAATCATTTTTTTGTTTTGTGATTGGCCGCGGGGGATAGGAAATGGCAATTTGTATGCTACTGTGGTTGGCTGACTTGTGTGCGTGCATGCATGTGTGTGTTTTTAGACATCCTGCTCCAGCGTGCTTGCAGGAGAGAGAGAGAGAGAGACAGACAGAAAACAGGTGACCTTATGCTGAGTAATTGTATCCTCCTTTTATTAGTCCCACCTCTTCATTCTATTCCATAGACTCTCTACTCCTCCTCCTCTCTCTTTCTCCCTCACTCAATCTCCCCTTGATGTGTCCTTGACAATGCGGCAAGCTGTTCTAGCTTTTCCTCCTCAACCACATCACACACACACACACACCCACACACACACAGTTTATCTTATGCCCTCTTTCTCATCATTTCTTCTCCCATTCCATGTCTTCAGTCTTGGTATAATGGTCACACACTGCAGTGTTCTAGTATCGATACACTGTGCGTAAGTGAGAGAGAGAGAGTGCTTCCATGCTGATCGGTGGATCATGTTACAGATGATGTTCAGCATTAACTGCATCATAATGTATACTTGTGTGGTGTGTTTTCCCTGGTGTGTCTGTTCAACACTGTATATACCCATAGTCTCCAATCTGATCTGTCAATACACATTCCAGCTCTATGTTCGCCGTGATTGTAATCATAGAGAGCATAAGAAGCAGCTTTTGTTGGTGTGTCAGATCTGGAGCAGAAAATATTTCATGGAAATTATCAGCCACAAGTTTTTAAGCAGATCATTACAAGGTGGGGATAGGAGCATCTTTCTTCATGTGTGTTTGCACTTTGGCTGCTTTGAGATGACACCATATGTGATTTGTGAAAGCGAGCACAGTGCAAGAGAAGATGGTCAAAGTGTGTGGAGATCACCATTTGTGTGTGTGTGTTTGTGTGTTGTTTGCCAACTGTGCTTTGTAGGGACATCTGCAGATACATGACACCGTGTCAGAGAGGGAGAGAGTGACCGTGTGTGTATTTATGTGTGTGTTTTTGCATTAGGTTTGTTGGGACTTGCTGCACTGACTCCTGCCCAGCTCACAGTATCAAATTAGCAACACTCAACACAGACTTACTGTAGCTCAACACCCACCACCCCTCTCGTGTTTTTTCAATCTCTCTTCTCTGTCTCTCATTCTTACACACACATCTCACAGATTTTACTTACACTTGAGTACACACACACACTCTCTCTCTCTAACTTCTTGCTCTATTCACCTCTCTCTGTTCATCACCATCTCACTCTTCTTTCACTCTCTCTTGCTGACTTCCCAAGCCAACTTCTCTCTGCCGTTGTGTTGCTAGGTTACAAACTAGTTGAAGGAGTGGGCGTAGTGTGGTACCACACCCCTGGTAGAATACACAAGTGTGCGCATCTACACATTCAAAAATATTAAAGACACAAATATCCAAAATCTAGTTTGGCAAATTCATTATAACTTGATCTTTGGGAATCATGTGTGTCAGAAAAAGAGACTGCATGAAATTTAAACACTGCAGAAGAAATTACCGTATTTCCCGGACTACAAAAGCGTACCTGAATATTAGCCGCACAAGCTAAAATCAGGGGAAAATCCTGTTTTGTACATACATTAGCCGCACCTGACTAAAAGCCGCAGGTGTTTCAATGTTGACTTATCATATGTAAGAGAATATGCACAAAGCGAATTGTCAGGAAAGAGATGGCTGTTTGGAGACACACCCTTTTATTAATATTTTGAAAAACAAGTTATGGGTACATATTTGCATAACTTTTTAGGTATATGTACAAATGGACCGATCCGATATTACGTATCGGTATCGGTCCGATACTGACCTAAATGACTGGATCGGATATCGGAGAAAAATAAAAAATGTAATCCGATCCATTAAATATCACGAAAGCACCTCACAAAACTTGCAACACGCCGTAACTCACCGCAGAACGTTAGCAGTTGGAGCAGTGTGCATCACGTGATAGAGCAGCTGTGGCATGCGGGACCTGTCGGTGGTCTGGATAGCATGTGGAGCTTCGCTAGCAACCTGGCATTTCATCTCCGCTAGCATTTCATCTCCGACAAAGTTATCCCCGAGAGAAGTAAAGCAAGCGTGTAAGTCCATCTCTGAATGTTTGTAAAGCATTCCCACGCTAAGCTTAACGAGCGACTGCCTCTCGCTCTCCGGCTGGTACTTCAATCGTGAAACTGCTTAAATGATCAGCTGATCAGCTTTTCTGTCGCGAGTCCGTCTTTGTTTTTGGCCCACTTCGCACCAGAAAGAGCAAACCAGCGGCTGAACAACAGCAGCACGTTTAAGCTTGATAAGCTGTTGTTAGAATTTATTTAATATTACTTTCTACACCAGGATCTTTTTCTACGTAGCTGACGGCTGGTAACTGTGCAGGGGCGGATCTAGCAAAGTTTAGCCAGGGGGGCCGATTGTGCCCCCTTTTCACTGTTCATGCCCTAAGACATACTTTTCTTTCTTATTCTCATTTAAAATGTCGAGCTTTTAATAAATAATTATCTGACACCCAAAGTTTTAATTTGATGCAAAATGAATAGAAGTCAATTACTGTATATAGTGACTATTAAGTCTAATATATATACCCTAGTAAGCTATAGTACTTTTTACTTTGGGAAGGTACCATCTGTGCAGTCTGCAATTTTGTTGAAGAAAGATGTTGAATCTATTTAAAATTTCTTGAAAAATAATTGATTTCTGTGCATTTTTTTTCACACTGCATCAAATTAAGGTTGATTACGTCGATTAAGCATCATGAGGTGGCGCGTGAGGGGTGGTTCCCTATTTTTTATTTATTTATTTTTGTTGTTGCTGGGAGTTGGAACCCTATTAGTTAGGTTGCTTAATATTTACGCTAAGTACTCTTTAAAATACCAGAATAGGGATGATGGTGTAGGTTTAAGTTTATTAGATTGATCAGTATTGCTGAACTATGAAATTTTTTTTGCATACAGGTATAACAGAATAGCTTTAGTGTAGTTGTTGTTTTAAACTTGAGTATGAACTTGCAGACTTGCAAAATGCAGCAAGATATTTTAAAAAAACAGTTTTGTTGATTAAAAAACACTATATCGGATTCATATCGGTATCGGCAGATATCCAAATTTATGATATCGGTATCGGTATCGGACATAAAAAAGTGGTATCGTGCCATCTCTAATATGTACAAGTAGCGGTAATTACAAGTACAAAACATGTACTGTGCTTCATAAATGAGTAACAAATGTAGTACATAACAATAACCTACAGCACACCAGAAAAATAGATTCAGACTACCTTTTAGGCTCAGGTGCAGTGACACGGCTTTAACAAGAAGAAAAGTCAGTCATTCACCACCATCTTTCTCTTCTTCCTGCGCACTAAAACCACCAAAGTCCTCTTCTCCAGTGTCGGAAACGAACAGGCTCAGGATGGCTTCGTCATCCACTCTCCAGCTTCTTTCCTTCGTTGTCACTTTCAAAACCAAACAAATCCTCGTTGTCAGTGTCAGAGTCGAACACCCTCAGAAGGGCCGTGGCGGTGTCCTCCATCATGCAGCAGTCCAGCCCTTCGAAATCCGTTGGTGATCATGGATGTTTTCACACTTTTCCACGCTGTCAGAATCCAATGGTGGAGTTGGGCATAACTTGCTTTTTGCAAGTTTATCGCCGCACATCATCCAGGCCTCCAGCTGAACGCGTAGCGCTACTTTGAAGTTTGTTTTTCGTGCTACTTCGTACGGCACTACGTTGCCTGGCGGATGGACATGTGACCAACATACCACTCTTGAACCCCGATCCTTCCGCCAGGCAACGTAGTGCCGTACAACAGTGGAACAAACAAAACAAATCCGCTCATGGACAATCCATAGAAAAGCCGCACCTGACTAAAAGCCGCAGGGTTCAAAGCTTGTGCAAAAAGTAGCGGCTTATAGCCCGACAATTACGGTAGTTGCTTAATCAGTTAGTTGTATGAAAAGATCAGCTGACTTGTTTAGTGTTTCTCACACACACACTTTGCATGTTCTTTTTTTTATCAGAGACAAGATATAATCAACATAGTTTGGAATAATACACAAACTTTTATTTTGAATAAACTGGTTACCAGCTAACATAAGGTCTGTGTTGTAGCCAATTTGAACGTCCACCATTTGAAATGCAGCTGGCGATGGCAATTGTTCTGCTATATTGGATTTGGATTTCTGCTGCAAGTTGGAAGGTCAGTCTAACCAGAACCTGAACCGGCTGGAGAGCCAACGGTGCTGTGTTGTAGCTCACTGAGTCTGCAGAACGAAAAGAGGAATACTGTTGCCAGTGGCAGTGCAAGACTATAAAGATGAAATGGGAAGAACTCATAAGACAAACACCTGATTATTGTTATAATATTATTGTTATTATTATTATTGTTTTTATCGTGCGATCGTGGCTCAATAGTTGGGAGTTTGCCTTGTAATCGGAAGGTTGCCGGTTCGAACCCCGGCTTGGACAGTCTCGGCCGTTGTGTCCTTGGGCAAGACACTTCCCCCGTTGCCTACTGGTAGTGGTCAGAGGGCCCGGTGGTGCCAGTGTCCGGCAGCCCTGCCACTGTCAGTGCGCCCCAGGGTGGCTGTGGCTACAACTTGCCATCACCAGTGGGTGGATGAATGGATGTGTAAAGCACTTTTGGGTCCTTAGGGACTAGTAAAGCGCTATACAAATAAAGGCCATTTACCATTATTATCATGTTACAATATATTGGTAGCATTATGAATTCATTTAAGAAAGTGTGTGTGCGCCTTTCTCTCATGCACAGGAACACACATGCAAATGCAATACAATCTAATTCTGGGGGAAACACTTATTTATTAAGTTAAAGTTTGTCTCCTGGCATTGTCGATCTCCGTTTGTCTGCTAAAGTCTTTCTGAATAAGCAGCTGAATCAGTTTAAACACCTGAGAGGGGCAGGGAGGGCTAGCTGGTTAGCAGAACTATCAATATAACTGTGACAAAATTAATTCCTAGTTAATGTTTTTTCCTAAGTTAATCACAGATCAGCTGTTCACTATAGTGTATAAAAAGATAAAAGCTCAAAATACACTTGAGCCAGACATCATTCTACCTGGGCAACCCTACCAAAGTGTGATAAGCGCTGACATTACATATTTAAAGGTTTCATACTCTGCCATGAATTATACGTGTGTAAAAGTAAACCTCCGTGTCCCTGAATAGGGGCAAATCTTTGAATATGCAATTTGGTTCAATTCCATCTCCACCAACACCTACACCATTCACTCAAGCCTAGCTCCCCGCCTCCTCCTGAGATGCAGTGTATCTCAGGCCATGTTGCAGAATAAGGCTATATAAGTAGCAGCGGAACGAATTACCTTCTACAGTGACCAAACAGAAAAATAATGTCATTTTTACTACTTAGCATTACATCTATTTTTTTTTTTTTTTTGCATTGCAACCGCACTACAGTACTGCACAGTATTAATATTGGGCAGTGGGCACACCTCAGGTTTGAGGGGTGTGTTGGCTGCTAATCTCCATGGCAAACTTGTCATGGTCCTGGGTCGGTGACCCAGCGCTTTTAGTTCGTTATCATTTTCTTGATGATGATTGTTTAAGTTCTATGTGTTATATTCAGTCTGCCTCTGAGTCCGCGTCTGTATCTGTCTGTCTATGGTGTCACCCCATCTGTTTGTGAATCTGTCTGTTTAGTTCAATGTCTTGTCTGGTTCCATGTGTCTGAGTTTCCTGTTTTATTGTGAAGGTCTGTGTCATATGTGAGTGTGCTCAGTTTACGTTTCCCCTGTCCCGTCAGCTCAGATTCCTCCCAGCTGTGTTGCCCTCCTGTCTCTCATCCCCTGATTACTGGTGTGTGTATTTAAGCCCTGTGTGTTCTCCTGCCTGTTGCCGGTTCGTCTATGTAACGCCGTGTCAGTCTGTGTTCCTCGGTGTCCTGCTCGTCTCTCTGCCTCGCTTCCCTTTTTGTTTCATCTCAGGTTTGTCATTTAGCTTTCCCAGTTCAGGTCTTTAGTTTTGTCTTCCCTCTTGCCTGTTTTGCCTTCTCACCACTGTGTAAATAAACTCACCGGCATCTCATCCACTGCCTGCATCTTGGGTCCTTCTTCTAACTCCACACGGCTCGCCTCGGCAGCCGTGACAAAACTAATGACTTCAACCTAACAATGACAACTTACCACATCCCTGTGGGTTGTGAACAAAAATGGCCATTGTGCACATCAATTAACTTTCACTACTGTGTTATGATAAGCGACAGTTTATTACACACTGAGAAGAAGGACTGATGTCCAAATTTAAAGCCTTGTTTTCCTGTTACTATGATGTTGATCAGTCTGAGCAATTTGTCTAATGCTCAACTTGTGTACAGTTGTGTACAACTGTACACAAGCTTCTTCTTTATAGTTATAAAAAAGACAAAGCAAAAGAGGAGTAATGTTGTTGGTGTTGCTAGGTCGAACTGAGACAGCATAAACAGGCAGTAAACCATAAAACACTTGGTTGCCATTGTCTATTTATATCTTTTTCTGGACCTCGCTAGTTAACAACATTAAACATGACTGATACCCTTGTCTTTCACAAAATGGCAGGAGTTTGTGCCTCTGTAACGGCCTAATCTCACACGGTGCCCACCATGCCTCCAATAGCAGTTAGTGTGAGACTGGAGGCATGGTGGCTAATGTTAGTGGTTTAACTAACATTAAATATAACAAAAAGGTGAGATATCTAACAACAATGATGAACTTTTATTATTATTATTATTAACTTCACCTCCATCAACCGCCAAGTTCTCCCAAGATATTAACATGATTTGAGATATTATTTCCACATACTGAATAAAACATTCAGGTCATTTTGCAATTTTTAGTCATTATACATGCCAGAAAGGAGGAGCAGACCAAGGATCTGATCATTGACTAATGGCTTGTAATTGGGAAGTTGTTAACCAATGAGCAAGCAGCTTCACAGTCAGAGCTGCCATATTTGGTTTCAAAACACAAAGCTGTTGTTGCCAAAAAACACTCATCTTAACGCTTCAGAACGAGTTCTCACAAACCTATAGATGGCATTATGGTGGCTATATCCATCTTTTATACCATCAATGTTTAAATTTAGAATATTACATGAATATTGATATTATTATATATTGCTGATAATATATAATGTTGTAAATATGATAAACCATCAGCAACTCTGGCAAGTTACCGCCACCAGGCAAGTCAATTTGTTACATCACGTCTCCTTTCTCAAGCTGTCAAACTCAATTCTGTTGTCATCACTCTGGTCCATTAATTTGCTTGCCCACCTTCTGCAAGCCAGTTAGCTTTCTCTGTTCTCTGTGCCTTAATTCTGTGCTCCTCTGTCATTCTACCTTTCAGACTCTCATTCATGCCACCTGCCTCCCCATCTACACCTCATCATCTCTCCAGTCACTAGTATCTAGGCCCCAGGAGGTCCTGTCCTACTTCCTACCATTGTTGGACTCCACTCTGCTGCGTAGCTTTATCACAGTCTAATTATCAAATAGTTTATTACCCAAACTCATTGTTCCTTTAAAAAAATAGTTTTAAGTTATTTCAAAACATCCTATTTATTCATTGTTTAAGTCCACAAATAATCAAACATTAGCGATAACTAATCTCCAATATACACCAATCCAACTTTTTCCAGTTCTGTACTGATGATATTGGCACTTTGGCTTCAGGTATCTGCTGATACCAAATACTGAAATCATACCACAAATAAATTAATAAGCCTAATTTATCACTGTTCTCATTAGTCGTTTTTTTATGATAAGCAACAGACTCATTTAACACCTCTTTGTAAATTAGCAGTTTAAAACCTAATATAGAATGCAGAAAAAATCACTAAAAAGTCGAAATAAATTTGTCCCAATTTCAGCCTCTACTTATCTCAGTTTGAGAGTTTTTAGTGTGCAGCTCTTCACATCTAAGAAAGACAATGGCTAACTGAGTTGACAAAAGAGAGAAAGGAAAACACTGTTGGTGCTTTTCATTTGTGTCAATGCACTTTGCAGTTCATTCAAAACTACTTTAAACATGCAAAAACAAGCTGTAAGCCTAGCAGGTGTGAAAGACCTGCAAACTTGAAAAACGGGCAGTTAAAAAAAGCAAACGAATTCAAAGACAAAAAAACATAACAAAACATTTGTCAAATTTGAAAGCAAGGGCGTAGATTTGGCATGGACGGAAGGGACACGTCCCCACCAATATCCAGCGATTACTGAATCGTCCCCACCAATAATTTGATCTCTTCGAGTAAAGAAAAACAAAACCTATTGAAAAAAAGAAAAACGATCTGTCAACGTCTCGTTCACCTGACGGTGCAGAAAGAGTTAAATTACGTTCTCTACTGGAGTCCTACCTCATGTGACAAATATGGCCAATGTGATTGGCTGTGCTTTTCAGGGAGCTCTGTTTAGTTTTATCAGCTGCAAGCCTGCGCTGCCAGGACCTGCAAGGAGGAGAGGAGGACGGCAGCAACAAGGAAGAAGCTGGATATAAGAGAGTGTTTCAAAGAAACCTGTAAGTCACTTAAAGTTAAGTTCACTCATAAAATGTGTCCGTCATAATAACGTTACAGGCTATGCTATAGGCTATGGCCCACATCAGTCTAAAATTGTATGTAACCACGAATAACGTGTTTTGGAAACTAACTGCACAACAGGCATCACTATTAGTTATTTCAGTCTCCCAGAGTAGCATTTCTAATTTTGATTGAAACTGTCAGAGAAAACGGCAGCCTCGAGCGAGCCAGGATATTAGTTTACAGAGGCTGTTAACATTATATGTCTAACGTTAAAATGTTGGTGACACAATAATTTCATCCTAATGGCACTGACGTATTCATAGGGTTAATTTTTGAGACAAAATATCATGAGGTAGTTATGATTTTGCAAATATTCCACCTTGTAGTGCAGTTTGCCCAAATTGTTTTAAAAATGCACTCACCCTACAAACATTACAGATGTTTGACTCATCAGCATGGTGTGTCTAAAATGTTGCATAATTTTGCTGAGAGATCTGTTACTTTGTGGTAATCTTAGATGAGTAGTTTTATGGACAAAAACCACCAGGTCATTCAGTGTTCCCTTAGTGCTAATGTATAAGAGATGTTGGTGTACTATAACTGAAGTAATGTTGTTAAGTCCTTAAAGTCATATTCTTTTATTGTCATGACTCTATTTTTATTTTTGTATGATACTTGATTTGTCTGGAATATGGCTGAAGTAAACTAAAGCCTAAAATACTTAGTCATTTGTTTAATAGTAATTTATCATTATATAATTCACATATAAAACTATGAATTTTAATTTTAAATGGTTTAAAAGCATGTAGAATAACATATGTAAGCAAGTATATTTCTCCTTTTTTATCAAGAAGCAAAAACAAAAAGGAAGAAAAAAAAAGAATCAGGGCAGGGTTCGGTGGTTGAATCATCCGTCCCCACCAATGGCAAAACCAAATCTACACCTTTGTTTGAAAGGCTCAAAAGAAATGACAAGCACATCCGTGGCCAGGTGAGGCCAGAACCCTGAGACTCAATGACACATTAAGCAGATAAAAGAAGAGTTGTACTTGCATTAGCTGTTTAATTAAACTCTCAAAAGGAAGTCCAAAGAGATCTAAAAGGAGGCCTTTATTATGCTGAAAAACCAAAATAAACCTGTCAATCTATTGGGTTCTCAAAAATAACAGTAAACAGGCTAAACAGTTAATACTTTTGTTAAGCCTCTTGAACTAAAATGGAAAATCTGTAAATAATAATAATAATAATAACAACAACAACAATATAAGAACAGATATAAGTTAAAGTGCTTCTTATCTTGATGGCCTGAATGTATTACTTTAGTGAGTGAGGGTTTATAACCGTCCTGCAATCAACCCTAACTTCATGAATGTTGTGATGTTCAGTATTTGCACAAACCACCAAAATGAGTAATACAGAGAGGTATATTAAGGCTAACTTCACTGATGTGAATAAGACAGGAAAAACACTAAGCAAACACAGGTATAGCTGAACAGCTTCAACACCTGCGAGACAACATTTGGGCATCATAAAAATTAAAGGTTATTTTATTAGCATGTCCTGGTAACTGGCAGCCTATGAAAATGATTATTTTTCCTTTTGCCTCCTTGACTGTTAACAGTTGTTAGACAAACATAATAGACTTGCACCTAAACCACCAGACACCCTTGCAGGTATACTGTTAGAGATTGTAGTTCATCCATTTATTGATTTACTCTATCAGCTTCCCATTCACCCATCCAATATAATCCCATCATCCCTTCACCAATCAGACCATCCGCCCATATTCTCTTTACACGCACCTCAACCAGAAGCTGCCTTCCAAGGTCAGGATTACAACTACAGGAAAATGGAGGCACCAGCACTTAATTCAGAATTCATCTAACATGTGTTGCACTCATTTGTGTATTGATATTGCGCACAACAATAAACATCATTAGCAGTTTTAGTATATGTTCGTAGCTTGTTAAAATAAAAGGTGGCTTTGTTCTAAAATGACTGGTGACCACACCTAATCTGTTTCTGTTGGCCAAATGATGCCAAATGATGATGAGACAGAATCCCCACCAGTGATGGGAATAACGGCGTTACAAGTAACGGCGTTACTTTTTTCAGTAACGAGTAATCTAACTAATTACTATTTCTATCGTTACAACGGCGTTACCGTTACTAACAAGAAAATGCGGTGCGGTCGCGTTACTATTTTTCAACAAACAGACGGTTGAAACTGTCTTCAGCTTACCGCACCTTATATCAGTTGCATGGAAGTAGCTGTCCATGTAAGTAATCTGGGCACTACAGCTTTAAGCAGCTGCGCGTGGTCCCGCAGATGGCAATCACTTTCTGCCCGACGATCACTTTTTTGCACCACACCTGGAGCTCAGGGGGGCAAAACAATCGCATGAGTGCTGCTGCTTGACTGAGGAAGAATAAAGTAGTCGTGGTAAGCCAATCACATGACCCGTTCAAGATGACAAAGCAACAAGGTGATATATACCAGTTTTTAAATTGTGTAAAACTAGAGTCATGATAAACAATATATACGAGTGTTTTTGTCCTGAATAATTTCGTCATGTTTACTGTTTAAGGACATCACTAGCAAGCACTCTCTGCATATGCCCCAAAAAAACAACAAAAAAAAAATACACCATGTCAACCAATAAAAAAATAATATGGCAACATGACATTTGGTTGTTTAGGAAGAGGGGGAAGATTGAGGAGTGACCACGAGAGAGAGAGAAAGAAAGACAGCAGAAAAAGAGAGAGAGAGAGTTTTGAGATGTGAGAGATTTGTGACGTTTAGCGTGTTTGGAGTGTGTAGTTAATGTGTTGTCTTGTGTAGTTAGTGTGTAGTGTTGTGGATAGTTTTGTGTTGTGTGTCAGAACAATGAGGCGACTGCTGTCTCCAGATAAAAAACAGGATGAGTGACACACCTGCTGCTGTCAGACCTGCAGGTATCAGGTTGTGATGTTCTCCTTTATAGTGGACAGAAATTATTTTTTTGGGAGTGGCACAAATAATTTAGGTAGCATCCTATTGAATGCAGAACAGCTAATTGTTATGTAAATAGTTTGAAATGGTTATTAAAAAATGGGGTAAAAGGTAAATGGCTGCTAATAACTTTGTTGTTTGCAAAACTTGTGCATATGATTTTAAAATTGACAATTTATATTTACATTTAAAGTTCTGAAATATGATTCATTAAACATATTTGTGGTTGTTTCTACTCGGATTTTATGTTTTTTGTCTGATTTTAGATCAATTGTGTTAATACAGTATGTCAAAATGAAAACATAACTGTAAATTCAGACACGCGAGGTTGTGCTGAAACGGATGATACCAAACAAGGCAAAGTAAATCGTTTTTAAAGGAGAAATGTAGAGGTAAAATCAAAAGTGGTTAAAATGGCCAATTATACCCTGGACCCCAGAGGGTTAAACTTTTTTTTATAATGCGGTAGTTACTTTTAAAGTAATTAATTACTTTTAGAATCTTGTAACTCAGTTACTAACTCAGTGACTTTTTTGAAGAAGTAACTAGTAACTATAATTAATTACTTTTTCAACGTAACTTGCCCAACACTGATCCCCACTGATGCACTGGTGCCTGTGTTTGACTCCAATCAAGAGTACAATCTCATTCATCCTCCATCTTCTGCTCTATAAATTCATCCAACCAGCAACCACCTACTCATCCACTGTACCATTCCTCCACCAGCCCATTCATCCATCTAGGCACGTCTTCTTTTGTTATCAATTCTTCCCACTGAACCATTTCTACACCCATGTCTGCTCACCATCAGTGGTATTGGACTGTAGTCGCCGACAGAGACCCTCTGTGTCTCCATAGCTGTCCTCTATCTTCTGTAGGGCATCAGCCCCTCGGAGCTCCATCAGCTCCCTGAGCTCCTTCACTGTGACCCCAAAGTCTCCCCCTGCATGGCTGCCATCTGCCCTTCCTCCTCCTCCACCCCCACCTCGTGTCCCTTTGGGGTAAAACTCCACAGCGCTGTTTGCCATTTCACCCATTGTGGCTGTTGTTGACATGTCAGTAAAAGGTTTTGTGTGTGTGTGTGATTTTCTTTCTCTCCGTTGTCTACTCAGGCCCCCTTTGGTTTGGATTCTGGAGGGTTGTTCATGTGCTCAACAGTCCTATTTCTGACTAAATGTTTTATTCAAAAATGATTTTATATCAGGGTAATATGTATTTTTTTCACTTTAATGTCTTGGCAATAGTCTCTCACTGCTCCTTTAAATCTCCATAACTGAAGAAGGCTGAAGAGGAGGATGAGGGGGTGAAGGACAGCGAGCAGGGCCACTTCAGAAGCGTGACATCTGAATGAATCCAGCTTTCTCTTCCGTCGTCTCCTCTGCGACTCAACTCTTTCCTTGTTTCTGTCCCCCTCCCTCCAGAGTCACGGCCAGTCCATGGACAGGTGCAGGTACGGTCAGGTGGACCAGCTGTTGGGCTTACTGATGGGGATGAAGTGATGATGAATGGATGGAGAGAGGGGCGATCAAGGCAAAGGCGGCTGATAAATAAGAGACAGGATGTGGAGCCAGTTCAGAGGTAGCTACACCAGGACCTAAGAGCAAGAGAGAGAGAGAGAGAAATTACCAGCCTGTTCTACCAGTCTCAGTCATTGAGATTACATCAAATCATTTCTCGGGGCAAGTCGGCAGAGTCAGATGCAAAACTGGTGCTTTCTATGCAACAGTTAAAAATGAAAGCATTAATCTTAACATAAATAAATGTACAAAGAGGAAAAAGTCACAATAAAACCCTGAAACGCAAAAACCAAAGATCATCACCCATATAGTGTTACGTTCCCCTGAGGGGTCTAGGCAGTGAGGGGGAAGTAACAAAAAGTGTCCAGGTCAGAAAAAGGAGTCAAGGAGGCAAAAGGGTTAAATTAAAGAGTTTTATTAAAGTAGCTCAACTAATAGAGACGGACAAGCCGCTATCACCATTTAAGAAAACAAACAAAACTCAGGCGTTGGTCAATAAAGTAAAACCTATGTCAAAAAGAGAGAGCAGCTCACTAACTGCAAATACACCAAACACTCAGCTCACTAGCTGCAACCACACTAATGGCACTCTGGCCCAGAGCTCACCTTTCCCTGGGCTTAAATCTCTTTAATTACTGACGAGAGTCAGCTGCACAAAAGGGAAAGGTGGCACCTCAGGCAGAAGAGGTGGTGGGACACGCCCACACAGGCACCTTCAGGAGGAGGCCCAGCTAGGGCCGTAACACCCCCTCCCATAAATACAAACCCGTGGTTTGTCACATAATTATGATAACCAAAACAACTAATCAAGTCCGTAACCGTTGCATCACCAAATTGCAGGCTTTCCACCTACCAAACCCCATAGCAACGGTTAGGCATTGCCTGCGGAAGCTGCCAACCCCATCTCAATGGGTTCATAATACGGACTGAGGGTCGCTGCAGACCCTCAAAACAGTGTCCCATGTGATAGCCAGGGCTTGGAACGATCACATGTGGAGAACCCAGGAGGCAGCTAGCAGGCTTTACTGAAACACAGACATGTTTGTTAGCAAGGGATGCAGGTCTGAGGGGTGGTTTTATACATGATCTTTCTCCCTGCAAATCATTTTGAGGACCGGAGAACCACGACTAACTTTTCTCAAAGCAGGCCCTTTTTGCTTTGAGTGGGCTTTCTGTTTGAGTTTCAATTTCAAACAGTTAGCAACGAGGTGTCCAGGTTTGTGGCAGAAGAAACAAAGCTTCGTTTTGGGTCTCGAAACCACAACTTTTTCAGCCTTGTTAGCTGGCCCACTCTTACCTCGCCAAGATGTACTATGGCACAGAGGGGTATCACATTCTACAGCATTTATTTTATGACTTAGGGTGAACTCATCTGCCAGTGTGGCAGCCTGCTGTAATGTGGAAACCCTTTGTTCACTTAAAGAAAGAGCAATACACTCAGGAACAGAGTTTTTAAAATCCTCCACAAGCATGAGCTCACGTAACGACCCCAAACTGTTAACCTGGCTTGCAGAGCACCACCTACCAAAAAGCTTTGCCTTCTCCTGAGCAAAGTCAAGGTAGGACTGACCCTGTGCCAACTCCAAACCTCGAAAATGCTGCCTATAGGCCTCAGGTACAAGCTCATCGGCTAGGAGGACGGCACTTTTAATCTTTTCATAAACTAGGCAGTCATCCCCGGACAGACCAGAACAAGCTTCCTGAGCCCTACCTGTGAATTTACACAGCAACATCACCCCCCACACGTCTTCAGGCCACTGTAATGCAGTTTCTATGCTTTCAAACACACTGAAGAAGCTCTCAACACTGGATTCACAGAAAACGGGAACCAGGTGGATGTTATTACTTACAAACAAGCTTCTAGACACCTGTGCACTAATAGCCGTATCATCCATTTCGGGGGCGGAGATATAAGCTGGGGATGAGCTGTGAGCAGTGTGGGGTGTTCTTGGTGTGTAGTTATCCTGCCTGAAGTGTGGAGTTGTGGAAAGAGTATAGCTGCTTTAGGTGAGAAGTGTGGGCTTGTGGGCCTCGGCAGCAGTAAAGCTAGCTGCTGCTAGTGATAGGGTGAGCTTGTGGGCGCCTGGAAGTGCCTCCTCATGGTGTGGAGTTTTTGTTTGGTTGTTGTGTTCTTTGTTGTTGCAACCTTTTTTTCCCTTTTTCCAAGTGTTATTGGTAAAACGGCGTTGCCGGCTCTTTATGTTAAGATTATCTATAATAAAGACTATTTTATTTACTAAAAACACCTGTCTTTTTTCCTTTCATTCTGTTCTGGACTCATTTGTTACTGGTCCCCTCACTCGCATGCCTAGACCCCTTCGGGCGGACGTAACACTGTTAAAAGATTTTTTAGTACAACTTTGGTAAGCCACACTGCTTGATGGATTGTCAGAGCATTACAGCTGCCATAGTGAGGAGCTTCGCGGAGTAATCTGGGTCCAAAACTCCATCCTGTTCAGGTCCCAAAGTCAAACGAACACTAAGAGTTAAAAACGGTCTAAATTATTTCATCTTTAATAAAATCATCAGCGTTGCTGCTTTATCGGGTGTAACAATTAAGTTTAACATCCATGCATCCATGAAAACAGAATTTATTAAATTTAACGGAGTTAGAAGTTAACAGGAAGTTAGCTCGCTAGTTTACACCTAAACATTTCATACCATGTTCTGACTGAAAGATTTTTGAAACTAATTAAAACGTACAGCTCTGCTACCACTTCCAACATAAATGAAGACAGAAAACTAAACAGCAGTGGCGTTTGCAGGGTTACTGAAGTTGGACTACCTGGTATATAATATTGTGCTATGTGATTGCTAGCGACACAGCTATGTTAGTATAACATTAGCACAGTGAAGCTGGAGGATGAACGCCAACTTTTTTTCCACTCAATAAAAGTTAACGTGAGGGATTCTGGTGGTTGGGGACAAATGCAATCGCATAGCAGGATGCTATACACGGGCCAAACTTCAGTCAGGAGCACAACTGAGATTACTCATCCACAATACGAGGTTAGTTATTAATATACTGCAACAACATGGGAATAGAACAGCTGCGAGAGAATTCAACATTAATGAATCAATGTTACGGAAGTGGAGGAAGCGCAGTTTTTGGCTTTCCCCATATTTCAAAAGTGCTTCATCTCTTTGCTATGACTGTGAGCATAATTTGCAGATGATAATGGTTTTAGCCGCTGCGATGCTTTCGACCAAAACAGGTGCAGCTTGATGACATCATCAACATTGCGCTATCGCGATAGAGCGATATAGTCAAAATCTCTATCATTGGCCAAATTTATATCGTTTCTATCGTATATCATTTATATCGCCCACCCCTACTGTAGACCATTGTCAATCAATCTCGTGCCGTGTCTCCTCTACAGTACAGAATGCGTTCAACTTGTCAAATTTACATAAATCTTCGATCGCTAGCAGTGTGACTCTGAAGTGCTGTACTGTATGTCTGTAAGTTTTCTCCCCAACAAACACAACAATGTCTTGTTTTGCACCGTCAAAGGCAACCGCGGGTGCCTTGGTTTCATTCTATAATACTAGAGTAATTTTTCTACGAAGGTTTGAACTTTGAGTGTTTAAACAAGTGAGAAAAGTGTGAAAATGCTCATGCCTGTCTGAGAAAAGTGTATAATGTGTGTAATGAGGAGTTTTACAGCCTATAATTGTAAAAAATAAAGTTGGCTACTTCGCGGATTTCACCTATCACGAGTTATTTTTAGAACCTAACTCCCGCAATAAACGAGGGACCACTGTAACACTTAAAGGTTTTGCTTTAGTTTGCTATTTATACCCTTGTTATTAATTTAAAATACAGTTGTTGCAGTACATTTATAATGTTCAGCTTCTGACAGAAATAATATTTAAACCATAATTGACCTTATATTTTCACATCTCACTTGAAATTAAAAAGGAAGAGAAAAAGTCATCCTTGTATTTTATATCATGACATATATCAATATGAAAATAGTTAATTGTTTTCCATATCTCCCAGCCCTACTCTGGTGCTTTGTTGCTCAGTACTTCTCTGTCCTGTCCATGTTACTGAGCCACAAGCTGTGGGACAGAGAGCTTTTTATCGAAGATGTAAAATATTGGTCCCAAATATGACACCCCCCTCCTCCAATCCCTCTCTCAGCAGCAAGACATCTCCCC